>NC_051155.1:102204608-102316804 GCF_013339745.2 Dermacentor silvarum | reverse complement strand
AATGTTCTCAAGAGCTCCATTTGCGTAAATCTCAATGCAAACATCAGACTTCTGTTCCGTCACCAATAAGCAGCCACTTGCATGGTTTCACAACTTCGTAGGAGAAGCTTTACAATATTGTGAAAAAAATATGTGACCATACTTCCATCACTCCTTCATACATTAAACTAAATTACTGTAAATGGCAGCTACGAGCTCCGGGCTCCAATGTGCATTAGAAAATCCTGCGTCTAAATCTCGTGAGATAGAAAAAAAAATCAAAACTTCTGTAAAACACTTAGAAAACTCCAGTGCCACTGCAATGACTGTTAAAGGCTCCTCCACAATCCTAAAAAGGATGCAGGTAGTACAGCAAAATCTCGTTATAAGGGACACTGTTACAAGAGACACTCGGTTATACGAGATATATTACACGAGAGCTCTGTTTGCATCACAGATGTCACACACTTTGATGCTGATGTATAATAAAGTGGTCTAGTTCGACTCCTCACTGTTGTCAGAATTTTTGGTTACCAGAGACCTTGGTTACAAGAGACATGTTTCCAGTGTCCCTTGAGTGTCTCTTGTAACGAGGTTTTACTGTATGTAGCAGCAGACACATGCTATCCTTTTCCAAGCAGAACATGCAAGGCGCGTCCAGTTAGATAGCGCTCCACAAAATAACTTGACCAAGTTTGTTCTCACTCCTGGTGCTTTCTTTTTTTCTCAGTTGATCCACATTTGCTTCATAAACCTTGTACAAAGTATGGAAGAAAAATGCCTGTGAAGCAAAGAAAGAGTGTGCCGCAGTTCACTTGCATTACATCCAGTCACAGCTTTTATTCAAATACTATGGTATGATACACAAGATGAGCACAAAAGAAAAGCATCAACATCAACAGCATCCAATGCATGTGCCATCCGTGTACTTAATTGCAGTCACTGTATTTAGTTGTGCCCACATTACTGCGCCAAGTAGTCCGGCAGAGTTAGACAGCCATGGAGGAAGAACAAAATCATGAGCCATTCCACTCTGTGAAGATGAATCACCAGCGAAGCTGTTTAGCACACGACACAGAATTTTGAACAAAGGCACGAAAACATTTATTGTCTTGATCGGTAGTCATCATGATGAGTGGTACGCACACACATTTCATATAATTATTATGTTAATTCCATCTTATTCTCGTATAGTCCAGACTCTCGAGGAGCAACGCGTCTACGAGGAGCGACCGCAGGAACAGAGACGAGAATCGAATTGGCACCGGCGGGCAGCAAACACCACCAATAGAGATCGTGTACAAAACACCAAGCGCATGTGGGACGATGCTCTTTGTAGGGACGTCGCTCCTCGGGAGTCTGGACTATATGTGGCCTCCCCATTACGACGGCAGAAGAGAAGTGAAATTCAAAATGGAGAGCGGCAACTTGTCTTCCTGGTTATTTATATACATTCGCCTAGACGCCGGGATCGCCGTCCGGAGGAGCCGGAGAAAACTAGACACGCGTGACCTTCTGACGGCACTACCACCACAGGAGAGTGGAAGGAAAGGAAACTAGATATGCGAGCGCTTGGAACGCCAACAAAGAGATAGCAGTGCAAATGTAGACATGGCCGACGTAGGTCGGCCTTTGCTAACATCCCATCATATTTCTTTTTGGAAAAAATGTAAAAAACAATTTTCTAAAAACCTCTGTTCCCACCCTTATGCCTGGGACCTCTTGGGGTGCCCGGTGTGACAACGGTAGTTCAAGGGTGCGTTACAGGTCCCAGAGCCCTCCACCCAGAGTCCACAGTGATATGTGCCATTGCGCTTGGACCCCTTCTCCACTATCGCCAGGATTGGCCCACATTTTTGCACACAAAGAGAAAGAATGCACGGAACCATAGCCATATATAAACAGCTTCGCTGTAAACAAAAACTAGGAGGGAGAATGACATCAGGCAGCTAGCCTGTGCAAGCCAACCTCGCCTGATGCCATACCTTGCCTTCTCTCCGGGCCCCATCTGCATATTGGCTCTTGGGAAGTAGGCCGTCCATAGTTGAGGAACCTTTCAAGACATTGTCTGGATGCCGGAAGGTCTTAAGGCATGTTTGCACCGAAGGCGGAGCGGGCAAGCAGACAGGCGGATCCGTGACCGCATGGCCGCATCGCGCACGGACCGATTTCTTGTGCGCGGAAAAGTTGGCCGCTTTGGCCGCAGCCAATCGAAACCCAAGATGGCAGAAGCGCTGGTGAACGAATGTAAACATCCAACATATAGCATGCTAACGGCGTCAACCATGTCTGAACCAGCTGTGTTCTCTATGGAACTGCTGCTGGACACAATCAAGCAGTACCCGGCCCTGTACAACGAATGTAACCCAAGGTACAAGGAAGCCGACTATAAGAAAGAGCTATGGACGAAGATTGGGCAGGATTTGGGTCTGACTGGTAAGTGCACAGCACCTAGTTCATAGCGTTTTGTTGTCACGTCGGTGAAATTGCAAAATGCTCCGCCTCGCTGGCGGCGTGGGCAGCCAGACAACCCAACCCGGTCGGTCTGAACCACGTGGTCTTAACAGCCGCGCGCGCTCGTCGCCTTGAAAATCCACTTTCTGTGTGATGATGCCCTAGTCCCAATTCACCCTCACCACTAATGCTATTTCTGCTCTCTCCCATACTCTCCGCACACTTGGTAGCTAGAAACTGCTACTTACCTGTCACGCGGTTAGGGCCTTTCTCACAGTCATCGAATAACAATCAATGAATCATCGTTTGTGTAGACCACTTTACACGCTACACAGAGACCGCATCAGTGCCGTTATCTACCGCTGTTTGCGTCGCTGCTTTCTTGTTGCATTATGTTGTCCTACGCCATGGCCCACCTCGCGTGATCATAAGTGATCGCGGTCGTCAATCCGTGGCCGACGCTGTTGAAGAGCTGCTTCGGCTATGTGGAACAAAATTTCGTCACTCGACGCCATACCGTCCGCAAACCAACGGTCTTGTTGAACCAACGAATCGAACTTTGACGAGCATGCTATCTATGTATGTGTCCTCTAACCACAAGAACTGGGATGATGTGTTGCCATTCATAACATACGCCTACAACACTGCGAAGCATGAGACAACGAATTACAGCTCGTTCTATCCGCCTTATGCTCGATCACCGCGGAGCTTCCTCGACACGATCCTGCCGTTTTCTCTGGACGCTGAGGATTCCGTCGCTAAGACACTTTGCCTCGTCGAGGAAGCCCGCCGAATAGCCCGCGTCTGCACATTGGCATCGCAAAACCGCTCGAATGATCGGTACGATAGATCCCATCAAGCCATTTATTTTGAAAAAGGTGACCTAGTGCTGCTACGGACCCCACAATGCAAGCGTGGTTTGTGCAGCAAGTTCTTGTCACATTATGTGGGCCCGTATCGTTGTTTTAGATTTCCTGAGCAACCTTACTTAGGTGGTTGCACGGGTTTTGTCTACAGATAGGCGTTCCAAGAAAACCCAGCTTGCTCATGTTGCACGCCTTAAGCGCTACTACCCCGCCGAAGAACAGCGACACTCCCAGTGGGCTTCGTCTGCGAAAGGGGGATTGTAACATGGCAAAGAGGAGATAGAAGAGGCGGAGAACGAAGAACTCAGCAGTAGCCACGGCTACATTTCGGTGGCGACATCGTGGCGACCTCTCATCCATCCTAGTCTTCACCTGTGAATAAACATCGATCATCCGTAACAATATATTTTTGTTACCATGGCTTCGAGATTGTCATGTGATGTTCCGTCCTAACCTGTTTTCATTCTCCTTGTTGATAGAGCTTTCTGTTTTATCTGAACAGATAAATCATCACAGCTTCCATGTGCGACTGTTTCGCATTTGCCCAAGGGCAAAGAGAAAGAAAGAATAAGTCATACTTTGCTTAATTTGCTGCTGTAAATAAGATGCTTATGTTTTCTCTTCCCCAACCTAAACTAATGCAAATGAGAATGCAGGAATTTTACTCAGGACCGTTCTTGACAATAGAATCCTCAGCTTCAAATCATTATTTCATCAGTGCTATGCCACGTAGGATATCCTCGCATGGAAAGGAAGGTGCAAAAAATATGACCACAAGAAGTATGCGTCTTCCTTTCTATCCGCATGTGTGTAAACGTTTACTTGATAACAGGCATGTGGTTGGCCTCCTGGTGATTCTTTTGTCTGTACAGTGCGTGCCCGACTTTGCATACCATGAATCCACATGAACTTGCTCAGTTTTCTGTTGTTCTAAAGACATCCTATTTTGTGTGCTGTGATGCAATGCCTGCACCATCATGCTTATCGAACCAATGCTTAAAAAAACACATCTGCCCTATTTCTTAGCTCAGAACTACTGTTCAGTGTAAAAATGTTTTTGTTAATTATTATGTTATATGCCAGATATGTCAACATATTTCACTTTGCATTTCAACAAGCACTGCCGACTGTACCTATGAGGAAAAAGACGAAGTTCCATCTGTGAACACACCTTCTCGCTCTCGCAAGGGATAAAAAGGTACAGAGACATTTCAGTAAAGTTAAGACGTGCAAAGAGAAATTCATATGCTTGAAGATGGTTCCCTGTAAACCTCCCCCACTCAGTGTCTCCTCTTAGTTTCTCGATCATCACAACCAGCAGTTTCTCAGAACATTATGCAGACACAGAAGTCTTTTGTGTCTCTCTCTCTTATGAAAAACCTGGCACCATCCATGGAAGCGTGACAGAAGTGCTGAGTAACTAAGCTACAAGCAGTGATTGTGCTGCCCACCTTTTTATAAGTAAAGAAACAGCTTTATTTACCTACTTCGGCGGCTTTGGATGGGCGATCTCAAACAATAAACGGTGGCACCATAACCAGTCCCCCGAGACTAGCTTGTGCGCTTGGGTATGTGTCCGAATAGACAACCTGCGGCACTGCAATGGGATTTTGGTATCTAGACATTCTTGGCCAATCCTCCGTAACAGATGTTCCAAGGTGACCACAGGAAGTCATCAACATCGGCATATTTTTTTTGCCCACTGCAGCACGAAGACCTCCCCCTGAGATCTCCAATTACCTCTGTCTTGCTCTACATTCCAATTTCTACCTGCAAGTTTCCTAATTTCATCAACCCACCTAGTTTTCTGCCATCCTCGACTGCACTTCCCTTCTCTTGGCACCCATTCTGTAACTCTAATAGCCCATTGGTTATCTACCCTATGCATTACATGGCCTGGCCAGCTCCATTTCTTTCGTTTAATGTCAATTAGAATAGTGGTTATCCCTGTTTGCTCTGTGATCCACACCGCTCACATCCTGTCTCTCAACGTTACGCCTGACATTTTTCGTTCCATTGCTCTTTGTGGTGTTCACAAGAAGTATGTAGCCCTAACTATATTAAAGCTATAGCAACCCATCCGCAACAGATGCCTCCGCGTCCAGAGTACCCACATCATCTATAGCTGTTGCAACGAAGTGGCAGCCAACATACTAGCTGTAGTGAAGATTCCAAAACTATCGCAGACTTTAAAATTCATTGTTGATGGTTTGTGCCACAATGTTTTGTTCACTTATTCACACACAGTGTCAACCCTATACGGAATTCTAGCAGGTGCTTAACAGTTAAAGAAAGCACAAACTCTCTACAACTGAGCGCGAAAAGCTCACTGAAGAATTCGGACTACCACTAGCACTTCCCATTACAGTACGTGTGCTCTAATGTGGTCCACAATATACCACATGTCCATCAAGGTTTACACAGCTGCAACTTTTGTAGACAGCTGCTCTTGTGAGAACCATGGTCTTGAAACTTTATTAGGGAAAATTGCACAACTCAGCAGTGCTTAACATGTGCTGCGGATGTATGGCAAAAATTGCATTAACTTATTACAAGCCGCGAGCTGCACACAAAAGGCCACCCGTAAGATAACCATACACAACACACAGTTACCGCAATTTTATGAGCCCCATAGTCGCAAGGACCTCGGGAGGCTTTTTAATTTGCTTCCACTTGAGGGGAAGTCCCTACCATTTCGTTCGGAGCACAATCTTGTAGCCATGTTAAACAGGCATTTTCGATTCTCCATGAAGCATTGAACTTTTCCAGAGTTGAACCAAAGCATGAAACAGACGCCAGCTAGAACAAACTAGTGTTTGAACATGGCATGCATTTAACAGCCTTTGATCCTTGATTTGATCTGTACTCAACCACGCTCGCACATGCCTGTTTGACTGTGATCAATGTGCAAAAAGCAGACCTCACTTGACAAACATTATAAGTGCAACTGTTGATTGCTTTTTCCCGGAGGGTCATAGCTGTAGTGGCAACAAAAAATAATTAGAGCTACAACCATTTCTCCTTTTTCGATAATTTTTTATGCAGATCCTGTATATGTCTAGTTACATCGACATGCCTAGAGCACGTCGACACTTCCGAGTCATGGCAACTGGGGCCATTGAAGATTTCCCACCAAAAAAATGTAAGCATGCACACACAGGAGCGGCAGAACATGGCCATTTGCAACAATGCATTCACAGTAAAGGTACAGCACGTGCATTTTGAATGAAGGTAACAGGCAATAATTGCCTAAGGCAGTAACAAAATGCATTTTTTGTCACATTGTTCAAAGCACATCAATGGGAGCAATACTACTTGTTTGAAAAAGCGGAAAAACTACTTTCCCCCAATTTGACAGATTTTGTAGTGGAACTGAAAGCCAAAATACACCTTTAGTATTGCATAATGTATTCATTTACAGGCTGGTTGGTGCCAATTCATAATAAAGCTTAGGGCAAACATAACACAAGAACGATGCCTTGTCCCATCCCCTTGTGTAGTGTTTGATGTAAGCCTTATTGTGAAGGCAGTTTTGTCGCACTAGCCTGCACCATTTCACCACCAAATTCCATGCGAAGGATGCCTGCATACTTATGGCTCCGCAGCACCTCGGCATAAATTCACCAAGCATGCCTTGCAAAATGCCTCAATATTTACCCAATATTGCCTTTTGAACAGCCCTTACCTTCGTTTAACGCTGCTTTCTTTTTTTTTTCTTTCCTCTTCCATGCACCAAGAACCTGAATGCACTAAGAAAGCACAAGGAACATGCAAAGTGGCACCCGGAAGTGCGAATGACAGCAGGCTATGTTGCACATGTCCACAGATGGAGGGAAACGTGCTCTCTTGGCTATGTGCACAGCCTAAGCAAAGATGCAACATGCAGCGTGTATCACCGGTTTATTTGCTCGTCAATTAGTCATAAAAGGACTTCATCGCAATAAACAATATAAAGCGTAACAACACATGAACGCTAGTCAAACCATAACAGCATATCACAACTACTGTCCTCTCACCAACGGTTGCGAGTGCCGCCACCGCCTCCTCCCCGCCGGAAACCACCACGTCGGCCACCGCGGTCCATGCCAAAGCTACGCTCCTCCTCGGCACGGCGTTCCTTCCAAGCATCAAAGCGGTCAGCCATCGCGTAGAGCTCAGTGGGGACTTCTTGGCTGGCTTCCTCCAAGATGCTGATCAGCTCACGAGCCTGCCTCCAGTTGCTGCGAGTTATGAGCGTGATGGCTGTGCCTGTACGCCCAGCTCGACCCGTGCGACCCACACGATGGACATACTCTTCCACGTTGTGAGGGAAATCGTAATTGAAGATGTGCGTTACATCTTTTATGTCCAACCCTCGTGCAGCAACATCGGTGGCAATCAAGATGCGCACTCTGCCATCCCGTAGATCTTCGAGTGCTCGCTCACGGTCGCACTGCTCTCTGGATCCGTGGATGGAATCGCAGTTGATGCCGGCCAGGACAAAGTCGCTTGTCAGGTGGTCCACCATGGCCTTCCTGTCGACAAAGACGATCACTTTGTCTTCCGGCTGCATGGAGTTGAAGAAAGCCAGAAGCTGCTCCCTCTTTTCCTCTTCCTCGCACAGGATGACCGTCTGTGTCACTGTGTGCACTGCAGCTAGGTCCAAGGAGCCGACAAACACCTGGAATGGGTTTGTCATGTACTGCTGGGAAAGGCGACGCACACCCTCTGGCCAGGTGGCACTTGTCATGACAGTCTGCCGGTCAGGCCTTATGTCCAGCATCACCTTCCGGATCTGGATCTCAAAGCCCATGTCCAGCATGCGGTCTGCCTCGTCCAGGACCAAGAAAGTGACAAAGTTAAGGTCGATGATCCTGTTCATGACAAGGTCGTTGAGGCGGCCGGGTGTTGCGATGACGATCTCCACGCCAAGGTTGACGGTCTGTATCTGCTCTCGCCGACTGCCACCGCCGTAGATGCATACGCACTTTATCCCTCGGTAGTGATATTTATTTGCTTCTCGCTCAATCTGCTGGGCAAGCTCGCGCGTCGGAGCGAGAATCAGACACGAAGGACCTTTCCTCTCCTCCCTCGGAACAGGCTGACTGTCAATGTGAATCAAGGCTGGTAGCAGGAATGCCAGAGTCTTCCCTGTACCTGTCTGTGCGATTCCGATGAGGTCTTGACCTTGAAGCAGTATTGGCCAGGCCTGGCTCTGTATTGGTGACGGCTTCGCGAACTTGTTTTTGTAGATTTCGTCCAAGATTTGCGGATAGTTTGAAAACGCCTGCTCGAACGTCGTCACGGGGTTAGTTGCTACGTCTGGTGGCGGCTGTTGTTCTGGGCCCAAGTACTTGACAACTATATTGTTGCTGGCTGCCCGGAAGGCCGCCGCCTCCTCTGCAGACATGGATGCAACTTCAGGATCTTCGACGTAAAAATTTTTAATTACCGGTGCGAGGGAGGCCCAGCGCTTCTTCGCCTCTTCGTCGCTCCTGGCAAGCAGCTTGTCCCAGTCGAGCAAAGGTGGCGGTTCTTCGGTTTTGCTGGAGCACGCTGGTTCTTCCGGCGGATGGACGATCGCGTCGATGAGCTCGCGGGCCTTGCGACGCGCCTCTTCGGAGCCTGAAAGCTCGATCTTGGTCTCGAAGTAATTATCTGCGTCGTCTCTCTTGACCCAGATGCGCGCTCCACTGGAATCCTGAAGCTCGCGAATCCTGGAACCGCCTCTGCCAATGATCCTGGAAACATCTTTGACGGGCACCGAGATCACTTCAGCGTCTGTGCGCGACGCATTGGGTCGTTCATAGTTAGCCCGGCCACGGCCAGCCGCTGCGCCGAGGTTGCCTGCTCCGCCGTAACGCCTGGGTTCTGAAGTCGGCTGCGAAGGTGGAGCAGCGTATTCGTCCTCGATCCACTCGTAATCTGTATTCTTCGAAGCGGCGTCCATAACAGGGGATACAGCGTTCCCTGGCCAAACGACGGTCGCGATGCTACGCTAGTCAATTGTAGGCCTTGTGGGCAATGGCCGTTACCAGCAAGGTACGATAGGCCCGTTCAAGATAAAACAGACCTGGTGACAACGAAATCTCTCCAGAAAAAGAAATTCTGGACACTTGAGTGGAGGTAGACGCAGACGCGATGACGGACACTTGCGTACAGGTTGACGCCAGACGTAAAAATGAATAACAGAACGCGGCAGCACGGAAGCTGCAGCACCAGCAGCACGTGCGTGAGACCGCGAATCCGCGCCGACAAAAGGCCACGAAGAAAAAAACTGGTATTAATCCGCCCGTCTAATCACCTTCGGTAGCACCTCATACGTAACTTGTACGTAGTCACGCCGCGGACGGACTACATTCAACGCTACAACAGGCATGTGCCAAAAAATAGATAGTTGAGAAACGTCATTCGCATCAATTCAAAATCTGGGCACTTGCAGATGTGCACGTCGCCACCAACACCTCATTACCAAATATGTACCAGAACATATATGCAATAAATGAGTTTAATTTTGCAACATAGGTGGCGCTACAACTTTTTATTTGCAATTTTTGGCTCACGTATGCAAGAATTTGGTCATACGTGGTTTCGCAACGCGTACTTTTCACAGCGCACATGTTTTTCGGGGCGGTCGGGGCCACGGATAGGGGCATAGCCTCGCGTTGGTCGGGGACGCTGAGTGCGTCTCGAAGTGAAAGAAAAGAAAGAATTCGACCTGGGGTTTCCTTTTGCTGTTGATTCGGCTGCCACGACCTCCTCCTCGAGGCCGAGTATTGCCGCGGAAGTCGTTATGTCTCTGGTGACTCGAGTGTCAGCTACGGATTGAGCAACCATTTCTCACGAACGCTCGTGAGCGTATCCGCGTTTCCTCTTCGCAGCACCTACTACGGATGGGTGCTGCTCTCGGGGACATTTGAGTGGAGAATTATGACTCGTGGAGACAGTTTCCTGTAAGTATACGTGTGCGAAATTATTGTTACAACAAATCTAGTCGAAATGTGGAATGAACTCGCGAGCACGGAATGGATGCGCTTGCTTGCGTTCGAGAAAATTTCGCCGAACGTGTGCCCTTTGGCGTTTTCCTCTCGCCTTGTGACCGTGCATGAACTTGCACTTGAATGTATCACTGTTGACAGCTTTTATATTGTTCGATCTTCTCATACATGTCACAGCCAAGTAGTTGTGTTGCCACAGAAGTTTGCAATTGGCGCGCAGAAGCAATTGTTTGCTTTCTCGTTGCGTCGTAGGGCGACGCTTAAGTGCATCCTTTTGTTATATATGTCTGCAATTCGCATAGTTGTTGTTGAACGTAACTGTGCTCGCAGACGTGAAGTGTACTCGTGCAAGCGGTCGTAGCATTCTAAATGGATCTATAATATAAACAATAGTTGTGGCTGGCTGTATCGTCGTCCTTGTGGTGTAGGCTGCCCGGGAAATTTAAAACTGCAGATTTTCTTGAGCGTGATCGATTACTATGTTGCGATTTCGCCAAGTGTTTTGCACCTAAAAAAAAATATATTCTGGGGTGTTACGTGCGCATGGGGCCGAAACCACGGTCTGATTACGAGACATGCGGTAGTGGCGGAGCATTAATTTTAACCACCTTGGGTTTTTAACGTGCACCTAAATCTGAGTACACGAGTGTGTTTGTATAGCCGCTGGACTACTGTGGCGGGTATGTTCGCCATGGCCTATTCTAAACATCTGATAGAAAATCCACCGCAGAATGTGTTCGAACAGTGGATCTATTAATTTAGCTGCAATAACGCGACTAGTTCAGCTAGTTGGTACATAATTTCGAAGCAAACAGTGCTATAAGACGGGTGAAAACAGATATATTAAAGTCGAGATGTATTGTTCAACTTCATATGCTATGACTGAAGTTCGCATGTGTATGCTACAGGAAGCACGCTAACATATAATAATACTAAACCATAATAAATGTATGATATAAGACAACACTACCTACGGAATACATGAATACAAATCTTGAGAACTTTATACACCAATACCATCATGCGGCCTTTACACTATATGAAAAGACATTCAACAGTGACACCAGCAGAAACACAGGTATTGTGAATTGAAAGAAGTGTATAGTGTAGAAATGAATATGCTAGCACTATCTGAAGGGACTGTATAACATCTACCTACATAGTTCTAGTTCCACAGGAGAAGTAACAACACACTATTCAAGGAGCTTGTCAGGTGAGAAGGGGCAATCATGTTGCTGCTTTTTGAAGTGTTCAAAGCAATTGTGAGTTTGTTAAGGCATAATAGAAAGGGCCTTCAAGCCTGCTTCCTGCTTTTTGCAATTATTGGCCTTAACTTTAAAGTGGCTTAGAACAAATTATTAACGATGAGCAACACAGGAACAAAGTGAGAGCAGGAGCGAACGTTTCGACAAGTGCCTATCAAGGTGCCTTGAAAAGATAATTTTTAATTATCGGTGTGAGAGGCCCAGCACTTCTTGGTTTTTCTGGAGCATGCTGGTTCTTCCGGCGGATGGATGATTGTGTCGATCAACTCGCAGGCCTTGAGACGCGCTTCTTCAGGGCCCGAGAGCTCGATCTTGGTTTCAAAGTAATCTTCGTCGTCTTTCTTGATCCAGATGCGTGCACCAGTGGAATCCTGAAGCTCACGGTCCTGGGATCACCTCTGCCAATGATCCTGGCAACATCTTTGACGGGCACCGCGATCACTTCAGCGTGTGGGCGCGACGCATTGGGTTGTTCACAGTTACCACGGCCCCGACCGTAGGCTCACTGTTGCCAGGTGTGGCTATATATAGCCAAATTGGGCTACAGGAAAGACATTTTGGCGTCGACTTGGATGCAGTGTTGCCAGGTACTACGAGGCGGTGTAGCCAAAAGCTAGAGAAGTTGTAGCCCAAATGTAGCCAAACACAAAAAACGTGCAAAAAAATTCATAGCCAAATATAGCCACTTGTATTTGCCATTGTATACATTTTCACATTCGACTATGGCAATATATATATATATTTTTTAGCACAACCCGTCGTAACAAAATGTCCGTGCCGCCGTGACGGTCGGCTCTTTACATCAACAGCGACATCATGCTTGCACAGAACGCTTTTTGGTTGGGCCTGGAAGCTCTTAGGTTCCAGCGAATCGCTGCAGAGGGCGAGATCAGTGCTTTTATTTTATGACAGATAGTACTGAGTTATTAATTTTAGTTATTTACAGTAATATGAACTACGAGCTCTACTTTTTAGCTGTCGTGAACGCGAATGTTTAGCATCATCGATCTCTCATGTCATCTCTGCCTACGGCGTAGAAGATCAGCGATCTGGGACATGCTCACGACTTCTTTTTTTTTTATGAGCTAAAACAAGTCTTTCGCGCTATGATGCCTCGTGCTATTTGTCTCATCGTCCTATCTTGTTTTCCCTTTTTTTTTCAGTTAGCTTGGCCCGGGTTAGCTGGTACATGCTCTATATACTGTCCATTTACATCAACCTGGCCGCCATCTTAGGTCTCTAGCACGGCAAGAACATGCGTTAAAATTAAGTGTCAGACAACAGATGCCCCTCGCTGTTTGAATCGGTGTAAGCGAAGCTTTAAAAGATTACTGCGCAAAACGGCACACCAGTGTAAGAAGCACGCAGTCGTAGGCGGCGACCAGCACGTCCCGAACGTAACTCGCTCGAAATGGTAAAAGCCGCGACGGCGCACAAAGAGCAAAGGTAAACAACAAATTTATAACAGTGGTTATGCTGTGAAAACCGGTTACTGTTATAAAGCAAACCATGTTGATGTGCTAATAAAGTTTTAGAATAGGGGCCCCCAAAGAGCTTTGGCGTTGGGGCATGCAGGAGTGAAGAGATTTAGAATAAGCGTTTTGTGTTTCGAGGATAGCGTGTTGCTCTTGCAGCGTCACTACGGCATCAAAGAAAAGCTGTTATTAATATTAAAATAAAATATGCCATATTATGATAAGAAGAGTAATTTAGATTTTCTTGTTCTCGCGTTTAAAAAGCAATTTAGAACTTATTCTATTAGCAGCAAGCAGATTGTCGCGCTTAGTTCTGAGTAACCAACTTTGCGTACCTTTCAATCCGTGTTATGCCTACGAGCCATGAAATCGACAATTGAATTCGGAATCAGCGGCGTCTAATGAATTAAGCTTCATTACACATGTTAGTTGAGAGAAAGCGATAACCGCAATCACTTCTAGCTTAATTCACGCATTACCATGAACTGAGCCCAGTTTGGTGCTTGGGTAGAGCGGTCGCTTCGATGGGTACCACCATGTTTGTTGACGAAAGCTTTTGGGGCAGCTTTTGGGGATCCCGCTAAATTGATGAAATCGCTTGCCCGACGCAAAACGCAAATACACAGTATGAGAAACTTCTTGCTGGGCGAGTTGGTGCATAGCTGTATCAGGAAGCGTTGTGCATACAAACGGACAAACACAGGAAAAAAGACGTAAACTGATAGAGCGCAAACTATCAACTGTTTTTTTATTTGTGTAGAAGCCACAATATATAGGCTGCTGTGACACGTGCCACAAAAAGGAAGGGGGGGAAATGGGAGGAGGGGGAGGGTTGCAAATCAAGCCCACCTCAAATCAACAGCAGCTGCGCAGAAAATTATTTTCCGCTTGATACAGGGTAACCGAAGGAAGTGTCACTTATGCAAGTATTGCCTTTTTTCTTTATATAAAGAGCTTCTAAAAGTTCTCGGGCAGTTTTGTCATTACTCCTGCCTAAAACCTTAATGCTATGAAACATAGGCTCACAACCTTTGCATGCAATGCATTGAGCGGGCAATTGCGCTCCTTCTCTTTTTCTAATTGACAAGGCATGCTCCCCCGCGCGTTCATTCACGCAACGCCCTGTTTGGCCCACATATACCCGTCCACATTTGAGCGGGATTTGGTAAACGACGCCCGTGGCACATTTCACGTACGGTTCGGCATGCTTCATTCCGCAACCGCTTCGCTGAAGTCCTCCATTGATCCTCGGGCATAACCCAGACAGCTTTTTTAGAGCGGAAAAAAACCACCGGGACGCCATGTCTGTTGGCCACTTTTTTTATGTTGTGGGCGACTTTGTGCATATATGGCACAACCGTGGTCTTATTTCTGAGCAGGCGCTCAGTGCTGCTGCCACGTTTTTCTTGTTTTACCTTCTTAAGAAGTTTGTCAGCCACAGCCGTGATGACCTCGCAGGGGAAGCCGGCTGAATTCAGCCTGCTAATCTGATTGTAGAAGCTGTCATGCATTGCATGCGGACAAGACTTTGTGAGAGCAGATTCCAGGCACGAGTTTGCAATCGCCCTCTTAACTATCTTCGAATGCGCAGAATCATATGGAAGAAGCTCTTTCTGTGCTCGTGGAGCATAATGCCAGCAGATATGATGCAAGCCTATCTGTAATTTAATATCTAAAAACTGCAACGAACCATTAGTTGGCAGTTCGTGAGTAAAAGTCAAACCATTGCCATATTGTCTAAAAGGCGTTAAAATGCTATTCACTGAATCAGTGTTGGTCAAAGTTATTTGTTTGGATAAAACAATCAAAAAATCGTCGACATACCTAAAAGCCTTGAGTACCCCTTGGTTAGAAAAGAATGAAGCATGCCGAACCGGTACGTGAAATGTGCCACGGGCGTCGTTTACCAAATCCCGCTCAAATGTGGACGGGTATAAGTGGGCCAAACAGGGCGTTGCGTGAATGAACGCGCGGGGGAGCATGCCTTGTCAATTAGAAAAAGAGAAGGAGCGCACTTGCCCGCTCAATGCATTGCATGCAAAGGTTGTGAGCCTATGTTTCATAGCATTAAGGTTTTAGGCAGGAGTAATGACAAAACTGCCCGAGAACTTTTAGAAGCTTTTTATATAAAGAAAAAAGGCAATACTTGCATAAGTGACACTTCGGTTACCCTGTATCAAGCGGAAAATAATTTTCTGCGCAGCTGCTGTTGATTTGAGGTGGGCTTCATTTGAAACCCTCCCCCTCCTTCTCCCATTCCCACCCCCCCCCCCCTTCCTTTTTGTGGCACGTGTCAAAGCAGCCTATATATTGTGGCTTCTACACAAATAAAAAACCAGTTGATAGTTTGCACTCTATCAGTTTACGTCTTTTTTCCAGTGTTTGTCCATTTGTATGCGCAACGCTTCCCGATACACAGTTCAAGTCTTGCGCATGCGCAGTGGCTTCGACGCTATTTCTTTGGGGCCCCAAAACGTTTGAGGCCTCTATTCTAAATCTCTCTTATAATTGCTGGGGTTTTGCGTGCCAAAACAACGATATGATTGGGAGGCATGAGGCAGTGGGGGACTCCGGATTAATTTTGGCCACCTCGGGTTCTTTAACGTACACCTAAATCTAACTGCACTGGAGTTCCTGCATTTCGCCTTGATCGAAATGCGGCCGCCGTGGCCGGGAATCAAAACCGCGTCCTCGAGCCAGCAGTGCAAGCCTCACAAGGCGCAAGCCTCATGTGCACCACGTCACATGAACTTCACCCACCGTGTTAGCTTAGCGCTTGTGAGGTGTCGCGCTGCTGGCTTGAGGACGCGGGTTTGATTCCCGGCCACGGCGGCCGCATTTCGATCAAGGCAAAATGCAGGAACACCCGTGTACCTAGATTAAGGTGTACGTTAAAGAACAGAAGTGGCAAAAATTAATCCGGAGTCCCCACTGTGTCATGCCTCCCAATAATATCGTGGTTTTGGCACGTACACCCCCAGTAATTCTTAGAGAGTTTTAGAATAGGGGCCTCAAATGCTTTGGCACCCCAAAAAAATAGCGTCGAAGCCACTGCGTATGCGCAAGACTCAAACTGTCTTTGGGTTTAGCGGGAGCCCCAAAAGCTTTTGTTAACAAACATGGCGGCGCCCATTGAAGCGACGGCTCTAACGTAGCACCAAACTGGGCTCGATTCGTGTAACGCGTGAAGTTCGTAAGCTATAGGAGAAGTGATTGCAGTTATCTCTTTCTCTCAACTAGCATGTGTAATGAAGATTGATTCATTAGTTGCCACTGATTCTGAATTAAATTGTCGATTTCATGACTCGTAGGCCTAACACGGATTGACTTGGCTGGGTGAAGGTACGTAATGTTGGTTACTCAAAACTAAGCGCAACAAGTTGATTGCTGCTAATAGAATAAGTTCTAAATCGTAATTAAACGCGAGAACACGAAAATCTAAATTACTATTCTTATCATAAAATGGTATATTTACCATTTATGGTCCTTTATCGGTGCAACATGAAACCGGACAGTCCAGAATTCTTGCTAGTTATTCCCCGACACCTGCGCACCACCATTCTTCAACATCTGCATGATGCTCCAACTGCCATACACCTCGGCGTTTCACGCACCTACGACTGCGTGCGACAGTCGTTCTTTTGGCCTGGCTTGTATCGTTCGGTGCGCCAATACGTTGCTGCCTGCGAGCGCTGTCAGCGCCGCAAACGTCCTGCTCTTCCTCAGGCTGGCGTGCTTCAACCTGTCGACATTCCACCGGAGCCCTTCTTCCGCATCGGCCTTGACTTGCTCGGACCTTTCCCTACGCCCGTATCCGGCAACAAATGGATTGCCGTCGCAACTGACTACGCCACCAGATATGCCATCACGCGCGCCATGCCCAGTAGCTGCGCTACCGACGTTGCAGGCTTTCTGCTCAGTGACGTCATTCTTCGACACGGGGCTCCGCGTCAGCTTCTTACGGATCGTGGCCGCTGTTTCCTTGCAAAGGTCATTGACGAAATTCTGCATAGCTGCTCTACTGAACATCGCCTTACGACAGCCTACCATCCACAGACCAACGGTCTTACTGAGCGGCTCAATCGAACTCCCACGGATGTGCTGTCCATGTACGTCTCTACTGATCACCGCGATTGGGACGCTGCCCTACTTTGCGTTACTTTGACCTACAACTCGTCCCGACATGACACTGCCAGCTATTCGCCGTTCTTTCTCCTGTACGGCCGCAACCCTGCGTTGCCCTTCGAGACGTTCCTTCCTGATGATCCATCCGTTCCAACTGCATATGCTCAGGACGTCCTCTCTCGAGCCAGAATGGCTCGCCAGGTTGTTCACACTAGGCTATGTTCGTCGCAGGCCTCCCAAAAAGAGCACTATGATAGCTGGCACCGCGAAGTAGAGTACCCTCCTGAATCTCTGGTCCTACTCTGGACGCCGTCTCGACGCCAAGGCCTGTGCGAGAAGCTCCTGCCTCGTTACACAGGACCCTACAAGGTTCTGCGCAAGCTCAACGACGTTGACTATCTCATCACTCCGCTCCAACATCGCCAGTCTTCTTCTTTTACGTCTGTTGCTGATGTTGTCCATGTGTCGCAGCTAAAACCCTACTACTACAGCAGTGCTGACTTATTTTAGAAGGCACCGTGACGGCGCTAAGTCCGCCAGGGGTGATGTTACAAGGCATTGCGTATGAACCTGCCATTAAAGGACCGCTGTGCTACGCGAAGAGGAAGAAGACTGGACATGCCTCGTGAGATCCTGTCAGCTATTCTCTGGTACGTAGCATCAGCCTATAAATATTGTCTCTCCCGTGTACGAATCCCCGTGACAATATTTATAACAGCTTTTCTTTGAAGCCGCAGTGACGCTGCAAGTGCAGCACGCTATACGCAAAACGCCTGTTCAAAAACTCTTCACTCCTGCCTGCCCGAACACTAACACCCGCAAAGCTCTTTGGGGCCCCAAGCTTTGAAGGCCGCTATTATAAAAGATTATTAGCACATCAACATGGTTTGCTTTTTGACAGTAACCGATTTTCAGAGCGTAACCACAGTTATCAATTTGTTGTTTACCTTTGCTCTTTGTGCGCCGTCGCGGCTTTTACCATTTCGGAGGTTCATGAACGAAACTTGTTCTAGCAAAGGCGCTTGCAGGAGAACTTGGGTGGGCAGCGGCCGCACACTTTGCGCAAGTGGTGGTAACACCGAAACATACAACCAGCACTTCTTCCGGGTGGCGCCTTGCTTGCACGTTTGATTGTGAAGTCGATGTGTGTATCGAGTGCGTCCTGACAGTTGGCCAGCTTGAGGCCCTCGGCGGACCTGGAAGACCTCGGACAGGCATGGCCTGCTCGTCACATAGCTGCAGCGTAGGACTAGTAGTGTGCCTGCGAGGTCTGAAGCAAATTGACCTAACAGAAGGGTTCGCGAGCTGAGCTTTGCAAGCAGGTGAAGGTTACATACAAAACAAAATAACATTTAAAGGGCCTCTGAAACACTTTTCTAACTAATCATAGAATGGCCTCACCTTTAAACTCGTGAATCTCATGCCGCAAAAGTTTTTCAATCTGTCAAGCAAAAGTGGATTTATCACATTGATACGTGGCTCTCTCTCTTTTCGTCTCCAATAGGGTGCTGGAAGCTCCACAGGGGATAAGCCAAGGGGCAACATCCCTACCAAAATTTGAGCGTCTCGGAGGGAAAAGGACAAACGTACACATTTGCGGTAGGCAGTTCGCACATGATGCCTGCCGTTACGATCCGGAACTTCTACAGGGCACGGATGCCAGTTAGACAAGTTTAAATTTGAAGGCAAATGCACTGGTGATGTTGTTCTTTCCCAATAGACAGGTAAGCGAAAAATTTATATTTCTCATTTCTTACGTCTACAAACTTGTAGCAAAGCGATGGTACACTTGTCAATCAGCCACAGTGGAAAATAGGCTTTAGTTTTGCAGTTATAATTAGTTCGTCATATGCATTGATGTATGGACACTGCAGTAGACATTTGGGTGTTTCAGGTATGCTGTGTAACGTATCCGTGATCCCAATAAAATTAATTCAAGCCCACTTCAAATGATCGTTTCTGCGCATTTCTCTAGCTTCACAAAGCTTTAATGCGTCAGATATCAAAATTGTGTCTCAGTTCAAACATTCCGAGATGCAGCACTACTTGCATGACAGTTGCATTGTTCAATATGCTACTATATAATGTTTAATTAAGTTGTGGCAAATGTTGGAACAAAGTGACAGAGGTTTGTGCTCCATGCATGCCAGCATAATAGAACTCCCTTCGCCACCAAAGTTAAATTGGCTTTCCAGGTTGTATTTTCGTGAAATGCATTCTTTATTCTATGTTGAGCAAGACTGTGTACAATATTACTTTATGTCATGAGATAGCTTGGATACGATTGGCTATGAAAACATGTTGGTGTCGGTTTTTCTAAACAGCACATGTGCTTTTGAACTGTTTCGACATGCGGCATAATGCAGTGAATTATTTGCTAATTAGAAAATTATATTACTGCACTAATGTGCCAATATATAGTATATTGTAAATGTCATATATAGTAAATGTAGGCTCTAAAAGGTAACACAACTACTGTAAAATACCACAGAAGCGTCCACCCTGCTCTCACTGAAGATTGGGTTAATCTAGATATAGGCGGTTGTTCGGTCGAAGCAGCAAAAACCAAGATGGCAGCCAATGAAAAACTTCGAGGCTGGGCTACAGTGGTGGCTACGTAATCGAAGGAAGCATGTTTATGTTCAAATGGTTCAAATAAATTGCCAAGGTTCAGGTTCGCTGCAAATTCTCAGCGCTTCCTCTTTTAGGAGCCGGTTACTGACGGCGCGGTGAGCATCTCGTTCTGTTTGAAGGTAATCAAAGAGGGCATAGTTCAAATCTTCACTGAAGACGCCCACCCCCCCTTCGTGAATTTTCGCTTCATCTTCTGCTTGCCATAGTTGAGGTGCTTTAGGGCATCTTACTTGGAGTCCCACTCGCCGATTCTTTTTTTATCTTGAAATGCCGAGATGTGCTGCTCACATTCTTTCCCAACGCACAATGCCACTCAACGACTTCGATCTTCCTGGCGACGGTGTTGGAGTGCATTGTGCGTCTAGCGGATTATACGAGAAGTGTGGTAACAGCGGCTGCATTCACTCTTTATTAAGGTGTGTCTCACAAAAGCCTTGCGACCACTGGGTTTTGTTTCAAGAATTCATTGTCACTCTGCATTATCTTCGCCCCCATCAGTCTTTCCCTTTTTACCACAAGGAAGTGAATATCCCCGTCGTCGCCCCTAGACTGGGGTGAATATTTCGGCTGATGCTGGGGTTTTGGAGGTAGTGGGCGGTTAACATATAATTTTCAGAATTCCGAAGTTTTGGAAATGGTAATACTGGGAGCTTGCGCGAAACTGGGCAATTCCGCAGTATTTTACGCTAATCATATTGTGGTTTTGGCACATAAAACCCCAGAATGTTTATTTCTTGTGTAAGTTAGAGGTATAACTCCTTATTTGCTATTTTTGTGTCGGAAAAGCATGGCCTTTAATTTGGTAACATTGGCGAAAATTAAATTGGTACCTGACCACACTTCTAGCTTCTTTAGCAAGGCATTTGTATCGCACAACAAATCAACAGTTGCTGAATTAACTATCAGCTGTTCAATTTGTATGCCATTGTTATGACAGATATTTCTCGTCATCTTCCACTCTTAAGTTTAATTCCACTTCATGTGTGCTGTCATTCAAAGTGCTTGGAGTTTCTACATGTCTTTTTACACATTTTAGTTTCATTTATTTCCATTTCATTTCAGTCTTTTTTCATTAATCAGACGTTGGTCATCCCACATTTTTCCGTTTGTCCCTGTCGTTTTGTGTATTGGTTTTAGGGCATAGTTTCTGACTTTGTTTTCAATAACTCTCAAGCCATTTGAACACACCTGCACTAAGAGTACACAACGTCAACCTTGTGTTCTGAATATTATGCACATACGTCGTATACCGTCATGTGTGCTTTATCTGTTGTGAACGCCTACTTTCTCCTGTTGTGCAAGCCACTCACATTATCAAAATGTTACTATGCTGTGATTGTTGTGGTGTCTAGTCTGTGTTATCAACAGTGCATGAATAGACAGCGGGTGAACTTTTTATGTACTATTTCCATCAATTGATTCCTCCAGATGTGGATGATATGGGGGAAGTGCCAACAGGACGTGTATCTTCACCCGTTTCGAAGGAGTATCAGCATTCAACTCTGCAAGAAAAGGGCTATGTTTGCAACAGCCAGCCTCCATCAGGCAGTGTGCCGGCCCAGTCTTCCGGAGTGGATTGTTACGGTGTTACTGTCAAGTTCCTGGAACACGCAACTGAACACCAAAATGCTGTGTGTGCTGCATTGCACCTTACCGTTAACCTTACGCAAAAACTAACAGTTTTACGCAGTCATACCGAATGCAGTATTTCCGCAAAAAGATGCCATGAGTTTGTTAAATCTGCATCATAAAAAGTAATGATAATGTACGTAGTTGTCAACAGCAGTTAAAGAAACGCCTCCTTATTACAGGAATTGGGTAATGGTTGCAAGTTTTTTGACAAGAGTTGTATTTTCTTATGTTGTATTGCATTTTTCATTTGTTTTTGGTCTTCCTCATTGACTTGGCCGACACCACACCGCACCCTTTGTGGCCGGTTCCAGTGATAATGACCATTTTCCTTTTTTTTGCAGCCTGCTCATTGACTGAATGGATGGATATTATAAACGTCCACATTGAAACAGGACGGAGGCAGATTCCACCAGGCTTGTCACTTTTACCTTTCATCAGCACCTATTTTCGGCGCTTTGAACCATGAATCATGTTAACAAACCATTGATCCTGAAAGAAAATCAATGCCCCCAAAATTTACTCACTATGTTCCCTAAATTTGCGCCACCAATGCTCCAGCTGTCTCTATATTCTCCACAGCATACAGTGGAATCTCGATGATACAATCATGGCTAATACGAATTTTTCTGTTGTCCCCACCGAGCCCCATTACTTTGCGACGTGCTAGAGAACGGTTGTTACGAGTCGATTTTTGACCCGTGTCGGTTGATACGATTAAACACCGCCCCACCAACGGCCGCGAAAGAGAACAGTGCGCAGTCACGTGCTTTCTTCCTTTCTCTTTTGCTACGGAGGTGAGGACGCCACGCCGGACTGCGCGGAGCCCGCGACTGGGCGCGAAGAGTTTTAAGCGGTGGCGCTTTTGTTGCTTTTCCTTTTGTGCATGCTTTTTCCCACGAAGTGCGGCCGCCACAGCGAGCGAAGGTTCGTGCGGTCCATCGCTTCAACGGAAACTGAGCGGTGTAAGCGCATACAAAGGTGAGAGCCGTGTGGAGATCGCTTTCAATATACGGTGCATGCGATAACACCGACAGCTGGCACAGGCGCAAAGTTCAAGGAACGCATTTGTTGGCAGATTAGAAGCCGCCCCTCTCCCTCTCGCGCTGCCTTCCCACTTTGCTCCTTTCGCGTGGGAGATTGCGTCGCCAGTTACCCTTGCGCACGGTCGCAAGATACACATTTGGTACCGCAGCACAGCGTCGCCCCCCTTCCCTCCCCCCCACGGCCTTCCGAGCGATGGAAGTCTCGTTGGCTCTCCGCTGTGCGTTCGCTCTCTGTTCGCTCTCCGGACACAGCGCTGTATATATATATTTGTTGCGCTAAAGAAATTATTATGGCCTATGGTTTTTATGTTGCCTTCACATGCTACACAGCTATTGTAATGGGCAAATATTCTTCTATCAACCAACGCCTTGTTGTCAAAAATCCTGATGTGTTGTTATGAGCAATAGTTCACTCCCTTTTGAATTGTCGTAACACTTTTTTATTTTGATTTGATTCTTCACTCTTCGATATGTTTCCATCACTGCCTTCTTAATAGTGCCTATCCAGCATGCTATATCTGCTTGTCTAACCTTACGTTTGACCCCCCTTTTTTTTGTCACAGTCCCCACCAATAACGTAGTATTTGCATCTTAGTTTTTTTTTTCTTCTTACACTGTGACTCAACATTTTTTTCATGTAGGATTATGGGTAGTACCTAGAAATGTTAGCTGCCCTGCTGTTTTTTTTCATATTCCCGAGTCAATCTGCTAGGCAAATGTTATCTTTTGGCCTCCTACCTATAGCTCCCTGCAGTACCTCATATGTAGTTTTCTGGTGTGCCCCTACATATAGCTTTCCAACAGCACTTTGAGTAATCTGTAATCTGTCATCTGCTTATTTTGAACACAACACCGAGTTTCCACACTTAAGTCCAGGAACCATAACTCCTTCCCACTTGCCCCGTATTTCGTCCCCATAGCTACCTTTGTTTCACTATGGCTGCATTTCTCTCGCCTTTCGCTTTGACTATAATTGTTCCTGCATAGTACATCTACTGAATACTATCTACTTTTGGCTCTTGTGCAAGACATTCACATTATCGAAATGTTAGGACGTTGCGATTGTTGTAGCTTTTAGCCTGTGTTATCAATAGCTCATAAACAGAAAGTGGGTGAACCTCTTCTACAAACTTCTTTCAACAGTTGGCTCCGGTTGATGTGGACATTATGGAGCAAGTGCCAACTGCTTGTGTATCTTTGCTTGTTACAGGAAAGTATCGGCATTCATATCCTCCAGATGCGGGCTATCCTGCCGACAGCCAGCCTCCACCAGGTGACGTGCTGGGCCCGTCTCCTGAAGAGGATTGCTGCATTGTTGTTGTAGGAGTACCTGCGCGATTCAACTGAACACCAAAATGCTGTGAGTGTATGTGCTGTGTTGTTCCTTCCTGGTAACCTCGTGTGAAAATAAAGTCGAAGGCAGTTGTAACGAATGGGATAATTTCCCCAAAAAGTGGCTGCATGTTTGTTATATCTGTACCTGCGTTTCAAACCCGTAAAAAAGCAAGGACAAGGACGGTAAGGACGGCAATTAAAAAGAAAACCCTCCTTGCAAGAACTGGATAATGGTTGCACATGTTTGGGTAGGGGTTGTATTTATAACATTCCATTTCAATTTCTATTCTTTTCGCCCTTTGTCATTGTCTTCGACGTCGCCGCACCTCGCGCCCAATCGCCGGTCCCAGCGATGACGGACATTTTAACAGTGAAGCTGTTTAAGCCAGCTGTAAAATGTGTGTGTTTCACGAAAAGCCAGCCGTGCCATAGCCATGGCAACCAGCGACGCCGCAGCTGCGTGCCACTGCGTTGCCTAGCAACTACCTCGCGAAGCATCGCGCGCTATGCTCTGGAGAGAGAAAGACAAATTGAGAGCGAGAAAGTGCGCAAGTCGTGCGCTATGCTAGGGAAAAAGAGAAAATGAGAGCGAAAGAGATAGACAGAGAAACGAAGTGCAGCGCACTGAGGTGCTTCCGACGCCAACTACGCTTCTGCGTTTCCCCGCATTAGCGCCGAACGGCCGCAGTGTCCTTGACTGCAGGAGGCACCTCTGGCGGAGGCTCGGCTGAGCTCCCACCAGCTGCGCGCTACTGCATATGTGCCGTGACGTTATCCCGGCGTTTCGTCTGCTGCGCACCGCCCGTACACTGTGGATAGCTTTCGCGCCCCCCTTCCCCTACGTGTGCTCGGACTGCAAGTACTTCGCGAGGCGTTCTCCGAGTCCACGTACCACGATAAAATGCTTATACACTTCGTATAACTTAGCATCACTTGGCATTCACTTCATATAGCCATAACCAGCTAGGAATCGATCAGCTCCGCTTTGTCTTTAGCCTTGCGCCAATAGTGCAAGCTACTCCGATTTTTACTCCTTTCAGCCTTTCTCGTTGGCTCGGAGTCTGCCGCACGCATTGTAGACGGACCCAGCGAAGTCAGCCAATTTTTTTTTCTTTTTTTGGGCCTTCCTCATTATCTTGGATGCCACCACGCCTGGTGGCCCCGTTGCCTGTCCCAGCTACGTTCATTGGCTCTCCTGTTTACATTGCAAAACATGAGCCAATTATTGTTAGATTAAATAGACACCATATGGGCATGACTAAGAAACCTCCAAAAGCAGTTGCACATCATTTTAACCATCCAGGTCACAATTTCAACTAGCCTAAACTTCATATCCTATGGTCACACTCTTTCGCGCAGAGACAGAAAATATGGAGAATGATATCTCATTTACAAGTTCTATACACTGCAGCTAACAAGCATAAATGTTTCAAATGGAGCTTTGCAATCCATTCGTTACATCAATGGCATGAATATAACAACCAGGCCTTAATTTCTCGCAGTCTTTCAACTGGTTAGACCAGACCTGACGATGCAGCCCCCTCGTCCAATTTATTACATCAGATATTTTTGTTTTTGTTTTCAATATTGTATTCAATAATTTTTTCTCACAAACAGTGTTTTACTAATCTACTGTCTTCCCCAGTATAAGCTTATTGTTTAATTTATTTTATAAATTAGCAATCTTGTTTCTCTCTCCCCTAGCTTTCAAGAAGATGTGCATTTGTATTTTTACTCCTAACCTAACATGTTCTGTTAAAACTCGGTTCCTTCGAACAATTTCGATTTTCTCTTTCTGCATTTTTTCTGCACGCGTTCGCACAGCACAACTTCTTGTTCCCTCTTTTATTCCTGCTTATTCCCGTTGTTGCCAGCAACTACTTGCATGTTTGTATCAGCTTACATTTTTTGTTAGCCTTGCTTCTAAACCAGTATCAAGGCCGTTGCATATGATGCGATTTTCATTGCATTGGAAGTGCGATCTCCGTCGCATGCGACGAAAATCGCAGGCGCAGTACCGACTCGGTGATTTTAGGCTGCGACCATGCGGTTGGGCGCAACGATCACTGCAATTTTTTGTCGAAACTGCGCCGAGAGCTATTTCGCAGTCTGTTTTGGAAACTGGCGTCTCGCTCAACTAGTGCGATGCACGCGGAGGTGGATTGCTGAATCCGGTACGTACGGGAAGGGAGAATAAAAAGCTTGTGCTGCAGATTCCATTCTCCCATTTCTATGCGTTTGTTGACACGCTACGTAGCAAATGAAGTGCATTTTCACCTTTTCTTCGTATGCTGTAGACACACGTATGCGAGTTCCCAATACTACGAGGTGTTCGATCCCCATGGCCTTTTGGGGTCGTCACAATTTTAATTTGTTGAGTAGCATACAAAAATTGCGCGTGTGCAGCAGTTTAAATAATTCCAACGTCTGCAAGGGCAAATGACAAGGCAGCAAAGTACCCGAAGTTTCAACATTGCGCTGAACGTGCAACCGTTTAGATACATTCTTTTCCTGTCGGTTTCCACACACCTAAGCTTCCCGATGCATCTTGATAGGTTATCTTGCCTCACTTGCTTATTAAATTTGACATGCCAAGTGTGCAGGCTATTGTAATGAATTTTCTACGACAGCATATTTAACTTCGTGGCTTGAATAAACAGAGTCAATTTGTTTTCGAATACTCCATGCACGTTAAGTTGTATCTTCTCTGGTGGAGAATGTTTTTTTTTTTCCTACGCAGAAACCAATAAACCTTGAATATATTGCAGACTTTTAAGGCAAAAGCCTTTAATGGCGCATACTCGCGGCGTCTGTCCGATCGTCCGTGCCCCGGAATGGTGCGAACTATGGCCTCTCCCCCTGACTCTCTCAGGAATCACAAAAAAGACATGGCATAGTCCGTCGAATGGCCACAGGCTTTCGCCGAACACACTTCGGGATTTACAAAGTGTAATTCAAATTTTTTTAAAATTCTAATGAGGCAGACCAACACATAGAAGGCACGTGAGACAACACAGCGCTGAACAACCTGCTGTGAACAGCTGTTTACGTATGTCATGCATAGGAACCGCTGTTTCGCACTCCAAAAAAAATTTGCACTTCAAAACGTTTTTAGATTACAAAACGTGTATTATTTGGTCGTTATAAAAAGAGGTCAATTATCTTATAACGCACACACCTTTTTCATTGCATTAAAAGAATTATGCGGCGTGTGCGACAAAACCTCGCAGCAAGCAACCCTGGGCGCTGCATCAGTCGCATTGTTGAAATCTCACTCACGTGAATTGAGCCCTCAAAAAATCGCATTGCGACGCGGGTGACCGCACCGATTTTTTTTTTCACTCCAGTCGCAGCATGTGAAGCAGCCTTCAGTTTCCCTACCTGTTGTCTCAGTCTGACAACTAAACAACGTCCTCAGCCCCTCTTTTCTTTTTACATCCTCCCCTTTTTTTGAACATTCTCAATTCCACTTACTCGGTGCACCAGCTTATTCTCCTCCTCCTTCCCTCATTAAGTGAGGGGGAGAGTTCTTTTGCCGTCCAAAGTTTCATGTTGCTGGTCCTGCCAATCATGAGCAATATGTGGATATCATTGCCTAGCTCTTCATGACTGCGTTCTACTGGTGATGACGCAATGAGTTAACCAGTGCATTTGGTGACCAAAGGTGAACAATTAATGTGTGTTCATTGTCCCTCGTTAGCAGGCTTTTCTGAAGAGAGGTCTGCAACACTTTTTCTATCAGTTTCATCGTTTTTCCACTCAATGACCTAATTGCAGTCATTTTTTTTTTACTGGGGCACTGCAGCCCTTGCGCAAGGAAGTCCTTGCGCAGCATGCAACAGACGTGCTCATTTGGACACCGCTTTGCAACCTTCTCCAACTGCCACGCTTATTTCAGTGATTGCCGCTGGGGAGCAGCGGTAAACTTTTTTTTTTGGTCTTATAGCAGCGTCTAGGTAGCTAGTGTCCTTGTCTATCTCTTGATTGCCAATTACACCTGCACCGACCAGATGTAGTTTTGTCAGGTGCAATTGGTCCTTGTGCTGTTCATTCAAAAGTGGCTTATACCGCTGGAAGTTGAGCACTGATGCAGTCCACTTTTTGAATTGGTAATTTTTGGTAGCTGTCCGCTGCAATCAAAATGCTTGCATTGTCATGGACAGTGCTGCACTGATGGGGGGGGGGGGGGAGTGTAGTCGGGTGTTGTAACCCACCCTGAGGCCGAGTTACCTGTCCCCCCCCCCCCCAAATTCACGCGTCAAGCCCCACCACTCCAATGTGTACCTTCAGTGCTCTGTTCACATTGTCATTACAATTCAGGAGGTAGCTTGAGGTAGAACTTTCCTGATTTTTGGTGGGAGGCCACACTCAAAAGTCATTTTTTTTTGCAAATATTTGATTTTTTTGTTTTTTATATTTTAAGATCCCCCAAACATTTAACTACCTATTGCAAAAAACGGTATGTTCCTATCACGATTAGTTTGGGCGTTATAGGGAGTTTTTGAACCCGTACCCTCGTATTGCGAAACCGAAACTAAATTGCATTGGTTTCGGAAATCAGTTATATTTCTTTCTGTAATTACTATGCTGAGTATTTTTTATTATCAGCTGTTTGTATTATTAAATGGTATTCTTTTGCTTGGTTATGCGCTTACTATTCTTCTAAATTCTCTATAAGAACGGCCACAAGGGGGATCCTGACGCTCAAAGAACGTTTGTTGTTTACCTTGGTCAGGCATCGCTTAGCTGCTGTTTAAATTGCAAATTGCGTTTTTGCAACGCTCACAGTTGTGAAGGCATAAAAAGTAGACCACTTAGACCACTTTTTAAGTAGTATGGCAAAGGTCAGAGTGCACAGAAGACGCAAACGTAAGTTTGCCGGGAACCAACACACGACGAAGCGTCTGTCTCCTGAGCTAGTGGATGCAGGCGTTTCAGCAAGTGCCAAGAAGCTTGGGAACATCGAGAAAAGCTATGAAGCTCTGTTGCCAGATCCTGCTCTCCAAGGGAACAGGATAGTTGACTTTGATATCGTTTGTTCAGTTCTTTCAGTGCTAGCATGCCCTGAATGCAAGAATTCATCACTGAAGCTGGAAGAACGCTCTCATCAAGGGATTTGCTCTACCTGTGCAGTTGTGTGTGCTGTGTGTGGCTTCGAGCATTCGTTCAATACATCGAAAAGAACGGTGCGTGCTGATGATAACAATATTCGACTGGTGTATGCAATGCGCCAGTTAGGGAAAGGGCATGCAGGTGCTACAACGTTCTCCAAAGTGATGAACATGCCTCCCCCTGCGCGCCATTCCGCCTACGACAGAACATCATCTCAACTGTCTGCAGCAGCTGAAAAAGTAGCATCGAAGTCGATGACTGATGCTGCTGCAGAAGTTTGTCGTGTCATAAGGAGTGATGAGTGCGGTGTTTCAGGTGACGGAACGTGGCAGAAGCGTGGCCATTCTTCTTTGAACGGCTGTGTGTCGGTGATTTCTGTTGACACAGGAAAAATGATTGTTTTTGAGGCACTTTCCAGGACATGCATGGCTTGCAAAACCAAACGAAAGTTGAACCCAAACATTCATACAAGGAGTGGAAGGCAAGTCACACTTCCTGCCAAGCAAACCATAAAGGAAGTGCAGGTAGTATGGAGACGGTTGGTTTGTACAGAATATTTGAGCGATCACAAGCAACACGAGGCTTGAAGTACCTGGAGTACTATGGTGATGGTGACTCAAAGAGCTATGCCACTGTAAAGGACATGTATGGAGAAAACAGCGTGCAGAAACTTGAATGCATTGGGCATGTTCAGAAGCGTGTCGGCTGCCGCCTGAGGAAACTCAAGAAAACAGTGCGGGGACTTGGAGGTAAAGGAAAGTTGACTGATGCCCTTATTGACCGCCTGCAAAACTACTATGGGATAGCTATAAGAGCTAATGTGGGAAAACTTTCGGAGATGAAACAAGCCACCCTGGCCAGCCTCTTCCACTGCAGCTCTACAGATGCGCAACCAGGACACGGCCTGTGCCCAGTAGGACCGAACAGCTGGTGTGGCTACAAAAAGGTGGAATCCCTCGGCCAAGGGAAGTACGTCCACAGAGGAGGACTTCCGAATGATGTGCTGAGCAGAGTAAAAGCTGTGTACAGCGATCTCTGCTGGGATGAACTTTTATCAAAGTGCCTGCATGGACAGACACAAAATGCAAATGAATGCTTCAATGGACTTATATGGCAGCGGGCTCCCAAGGAGGTGTATGTCAGCTTGCCTACAATACGGTTTGCCTTACATGACGCTGTTGCACATTTTAATAATGGTAGCATAAGCACCCTGGACATACTGAGGCAGGCTGGCATTGAACCAGGGTACTACACGACAAGAGCTTGCAATGCCAGAGACCGCCAGCGCATGCAGAAGGCTCTACGCAAATCAACTGACGAGACAAAATGGGCTAGGAAGAAAAGGCGAGCAGCAGCACGAACAAAAGGAGACTCTACTGCATCTCACGAGGGCCCCACCTACGAGCCTGGTGCATTTTAGGCCTCTATGTGTTGTTTTTCACATGTTTCACATGGTTTGAACTCTTTATTTATGTTTTTCTCAAAACAAGACTTTGCTTCACCTCATGTTACGCAAACGGTGATAACTTTTTTTTATATGAATATATTGAAATTTAATTTTGCACACTCATTCCTCACATACAGATGTGTGAAATGAACCACGATGAAAAACACTGATGCAATAGTTATGACTTTAGAGCCCATTTTGCAAATAAATGTGACCAAAACTGGTCATTTTTCGAACTTTGTTTAGTTCTTGGAGGATTTCTTTTTTAGTGTCTATCACATTATGTTTATCCTGGTTCATTTCATAGGGCATACATTTAGCTACACATATGCCAAAGCTTTCCTCAATTCCTTATTTCAGTAGTTACTTATTGCTGGCGTGACTACCAATTTTAGCACATTTCTTTATTAGAACTGACTCCCTGAAAAAAATTTGAACTCTTTTTTGCACTTTAAATAGTGAAATATGTTACTTAAGACGTGCTTAATCGGACAAAAAATTATTATATTCCTGGCTGCTGAATTAAAAAATTTTTTTTTTTGAGTGTGGCCTCCCACCTTAACAAAAACACTCTATCACTGTCTTGTATTTCTTCATTCACTCTTAAATTACTTTGAATAAAATGCTAAACAAATGAACATCATCATCATCCTTGGTGTCATTACATTAGTATAATTATTAGGCATTTTATTTGCTGTGGTATTCCTCTGGCTAAATCAAGGAAATTGTATATTATGCAAAGTGCCCTTGCTTCCCCCTTCCCCCCCCCTCAAGAAAAAAAATGCAACCCCCCCTGGGGGGGCAGAGATCCTGAGTGCGCTACTGGTCATGGAACAATGTCTTGGAATGGGAGTGATTAGGTAGCATCATATTTCTTCGAGCCTACCAGTTGAACCACATCGCTGTTAACTGGTGGACTAGCCACGGAGCATACCTCAGGTACTTCTTCATCTCCAGTGTGACTGTTGTTGAATCGTACACGAAGTGTGACAGAAATGTGTCGACAATGCAAGTGATGCCGTGGCTTCGCATTGCTGAACATCACCAACAAAGGTTGTTGAATACCTAGTTCTCAGAACTACATGGCCTTGGCAATGTCGGTGTGAATGAACGAATGCTAGTTTCCGCTTTTAAACATCGCACCAACCATGACTCATCGTTGTCCACATTCCACCAAAACACAATCCGTCTGGAGCAGCACAGACTGCTCCTGTGTCACCCGTTCTGGCTGTGGTAACAGTTGGTGGAGTCAGCAAAGACGCAGCAAGCTGCACAGTTGCACTGGGCGTAGCGGTCCTTGCGGCAGGGCTTAACAGCTCGCAAAGTACTGTTAGGTGACTGCATTGGCACTCGTTGCATGTGAGGCCATGGGAAACTGCAAAATCAAGCAACACAATTCTGCGTTCCTAAGTGGTAGCTGCAACCAGCATTGTGCAGCCCGTTAGTTTCTTGTCGGCGGGGATGTTGGCTGTGCATTCTACGATGATACCTGTGCTACTCTCACACAAAAGGCAAAGATATGTGGCTCCGTGGATTCTCTCACTGATAGAACAGACACAGGCGGAATGCTAGGCGCACATTTTGACATTGTGCTCAGGTCATCAGCCTCCAAGGTCGAGTGGCTGGTTTGTGCTGCTGACTGTTCTTGCATGCCTTCCTCCTGCATGTCGACGTGGATTCGCAAAAATAACAATGTCTTTTGCATGGTGTATTCTGGCATAGTGCGTACCCCAGGCCTTCGAGCACACTTTTGTCGAATCACATTTATTTATTTATTTATTTATTTATTTATTTATTTATTTATTTACAAATACCCTCAGGGCCATATGGCATTAAAGAGGGGAGTGGTTACAGAGTAGTAAAGAAAGACAAATCAAACAAACCAGTGCAGTGAGTTCTGGTAATATAATAATTCTCCTGATTATACAATGTTAGCTAATGTTTCGCGAAAAAGTTTGTTATCGGTGATGGCTACGATACTTGAGGGAAGGTGGTTCCATTCCTGCGATGTACGGGGGATGAAAGACTGTAAAAAAGACTTCGTGTGACATGAATCATGCTGCACACATGGTGTCGTGCAGCAGGCGCAGCTCCTTCATGTCCTTCGGGGTCTTAACCGGTTACAACGCTAGGAGCTGGTCGATGTGTCCATTAACCAAAAGTTCCTGTTGACTGAAGCGCTCTCTCGGTATCTTCACAGTGATGTACAGTTGGTCGGCCAGCCCATTTCCTTCGATTGTGCATTTAGCACCTCCCGTCAAGTACATCAATAGATACTAGAATTTTTCTGTAAGTGGCAGCTCGATATTTGGGTGCATCGTCGCGTATTAGTGACACCAAAATTCTTGCCACTGAAGTAAATCGCTGGCATTCTATGCAACTTGTTTCTAGGCCTTCGTTCTACATCTAACCTCTTAGACTCAGTCCCTTACCAAACCTGACTTAGTAATTCTCTCACTAATCCCCATGGTTTGAGCGATTGCTACTTTGTAACGTTTTCTCATAAACGTCAGTTTTGTTAATCGAATTAGTACTCGCAAAAAGAATTGCTTTCGCGAGAGCCTACTCGTCTGCAATTAATGAGCTTGCATTTTTTCTTGACATGCATGCTATAATTTTTTACCATATCATTTACGAAAACTGAAACCTCCAAAAAAATACTGCTTGTCACTAAGTGTGTGCCATCACGCTGACGTTCCTCGAAGAGATGTGCACCATTGTATACCGAGATGCTAAAAAAGATTGCCAAATAAGAAAAACACACCTTTTGCATCTCGCAAGAAACAATATTTCAACTTTTTGGGGCTGCTTATTGAGACATTTAATGGGCAGCAATAAAAGCAGAGCACATATTTCAACTTTTTTCTATTAACCTGCCAAAATTCGGGAGCATGTTCAAGTGCAACAAAAAGTTACATACCACTGACAAATAGAAATGGTAATGTCATAAGAACCAAAAAGCAAGGAATGTCAAGTAGTCTGAAATGATGCTAAAACTTTTTCTGATGTTCTGTTGAAGTGTCAGACGTGCCCAATTACCTGTACATTTCAGTGATTCAAGCTGTTCGTGAAAGGAAAAATTTTCATCCACCTGCATGTAGCATGAAGCTAGAAAGGAAACCAATCCGGGTATTTCAGAAACAAAGGTGGATGACACTTTTTCCTTTCATGAACCTTCCTCTATCTTAGGGATTCCGCAGCACTGGTTTGCCAGATTCCAGCTGTTGTTGACCTTGCAGAGATTCAAGTTGATTCATTATTTAAAGATGATGTCTAGCTGTGGCATCGGTCAGATCATATCGATGTTCTTAAATAACGCTACTATGTACTCATCTATCTATATACAGGATGTTTCAGCCAACCCGTGCCAAGCCTTACGAAATCCATGTGTGCATTATGACGATGCAACCCAACTTAATATTGTTCACTGTCCTCTCGAGTAACTCATAATATTTTTTTACTGTGAGCTTAGGTTTTAAAAACAATTTTGAAATATTTGTTTAAAAGCAAGATCTTCAATGGAGAGGTTGTAGAGTTAATTGATAAATATCCAAGTAATTTCTTTCCGTGGCGATAGCTGCTGTGCTCGAGGGTGGTAGTTTTGGCAAGTTGGTATTCTATGGTGTTTTCTTGAAATAACACAACTCGGAAAAAGTAAAGGAAACAAGACACACCAGAAAAAAGCAGGAAAAAGGGGGCTGCTAAAGCACCCTCTCATATTTTTTTTATGAACTGAAAAGAAAGTGCGCGAGATTTGAAGAACTGCCGCATGACTAGACACTTGCACACAGCATAATTTCTGCCCTCAAACAGGTTACCAACAAATGATCAATGCTGCATGCAGACCAAAGCCAGGAATATGCTGCAAGCCAAAGTTACAGGCAGTGGACACACCTGTTGTCTCCAATACTTCATTACCCACAGTCAAAACCTCCTAGCCCTTTACATTGTCTGCAAACAGCAAAACGCTAACAGAGCTTCAAGAATTGCCATGCGTTACTTATCGCATATCCCATTGCTTTATTTATTTGAACAGAAAAGTTATCTCCACAAACGTGGATGCTAAGACCATCGTATTTGATCCATCTCTATTGCATGAGGCCAGCTTATGCCTTCGGTCCGTGTACAGCATCGATTATTTGTTCGTACCATACTTGAGGGCACCAATTTCGCTGCGCGCTTGCCTAGTCATGTGCCGGAAAAATTGAAACCACAGCAAACCAAGGAAAGAAATTATTTAGATATTTGTTAATAGGCTTTCCAACTTCTCGGTAGCAAATTTTCTGTTTAAGGCAATACTTTAACAGTTAACATAGCATCACTGACGTATTGGTACATTTCCGTGTTTCTTTCACGCCATGTTCCTTTTGACAGCTGTGAGAACCACACCAGGAGAGCATTTGCCATTATCCGTTATGGGGACACCGGCTGCATGGCTGCACCAACATCATCACCATCTGGGCCTTGGTCATGCGCCCATGCCACGCGCAGCCAGCCTAGGGCCGGAGCGCAAGGAGAGGCAACCAGGAAGCTGCTCAGTTGGCCTGGGCTTCAGGCAGTAAAGGTTGTCTTTTGGATGGCTCTTTCACCCTGTGTCGTCTCTGAGAGCCTCAGCTGGCCACTGGCTCTGAAGCCACAGCCCTGAGCCCACACTGTGTTAATTTTTCATTTCTGCACTACCAAAATTAAACTATTGTGTTTGTTTTATAATATCTGAGGGAAAAAACTGCTGGGGGTGCATCACTTCCCAAAAACTCAACACTGAAAGTGTTAATAAAGTATTGTCAATTGATTACCTAAGCATAGGTTAAATGAATACCGAGTTGCCCAAGAAGACAGTGAACAATACTAAATTGCATTCTCGTGAAGCACACTTGGATGTTTAAAGCTTGGCATGAGTTAGCTGAAACACCCTGCATTTGATTATAGCTTTTCACCCAGTCCATTGCATGCGTGTAATTGCCAGCAGAAGGGAAGGCCGGGAAGGTGGTGCATATATGTTCAAATCGGGTTGTGCTATTACTCAGTGTGTGATAGCCTAGTATTGAATTTTTTACTGCCTTGGTTACTATAAATACTGCACCATTCCTTTTCATTGTTTCACTGCCTGAGTAGGAAATCGCGAAGTTCCTAATGTACCCCGTGCCCATTCATTTCAGCTCAGTAGTCCCTAGAACAGAAATGTTTGCTCTTACCATCTCTTCCTTAAATATAACTTTCCTTGATGCATGCTTGTAACGTTCCAAATACCTATCTTAAGGATCTTGATTTGCCGGGTCTTTATTTGGAACTGGCAAGCTCAGTGCCCGGAGTTCCCCCCAGAAATGTCCTAACGCATGGTCAGACTCTATACAGCTCCGAGCACTTCCCCAGTAGCAGATGAGTTGTCTTCAGACCTGGAGACCTCGTCCTCCAGCAACATAGCTTCCTTTACTATGTTCCAGCTCATGGTGTTTTTTGGGCAGTGGATAAGGGAGTAGTTTGCCATTGCTTTCTCTGCCATGGCGTCACAGCTGGTAAAGCAACGCCTGTGGGTATCTAGACACCAGCTCGACCGATGTTGCTAATCTTGACCTGGTGACAGTGCTGACTACACTGCTGCTTGCAGTCAGGATATTCTATTTAGTCTGGCCCTATCTATAGCGTCTGTCCAACAAAGGCGTCTCTGCCAGTAGATGCACTACTGCTTGCGTAGCTCCTGCGGTGGCCCACATGTCCTTCCAGCACATTTTATTTATTTATTTATTTATTTATTTATTTATTTATTTATTTATTTATTTATTTATTTATTTATTTATTTATTTATATTCAATACTGTGAGCCCTTTCGGGCTGTTACAGGGTGGGATAATTCACAACACTAAGAGCGAATATACAAACAGCGTAATACAAGCAACACAATGCAAACTGAAAGCAAAAAAGTATAAACAGCATAGAATAGCATAAACAAAACAGCAGCAGAAACAGCACAGTACAGTGCCAAAAAACATTGATTTTAAACATATAATGATTCTAGGTTTCTTTCAAAACTCGCAAGCGAATTCATACCGTCAAATATTTCTGAGTTAAGTTGGTTCCACTCTTCTATAGTTCTGACCAGAAACGAATGTTTGTAAACATCAACTCTAGGCACATAAGGTCTAACAACATATGGATGACAGGACCGAGGTGATGACAGGATACCTCTACCTTGATGATCACATCAAGGTAGAGGTATCCATAACCAGCACATTATTTCCGTTCCACAATTACACCTACGGAACCTCTCTATGTGGTGCTCACAATGGCTAATGGTTAAATCTCAATCCCAGTAAATTTTAATTTATGTCAGTCTCGTTTCTCTAACCTACCTACATCATTCAGCTACAATATTACCATAACTGTGCGAATACCTTGGAATTTACATAAGCAGTAGTCTTTCTTGGTATAAACACAGTGATCACATTACTTGTCATGCAAACTCAGCCCTTGGCTACATACGCAGAAACTCTCTCAGCTCTACTGCATTTAAAGTTATTAATGAACATACACTAATAAGGACCAAACGCGAGTTTGTGTCATGTGTGGGATTCTGGACAAATTACATTAGCCGATGTCACTGAATCTTCTCAGAACCGGTTAGCTTACCCCTTCTCCAACTTCTGCACAGCCAGTCTTGTTTTAATGTAGTCAGACCATCGTGTTTTTAATTTACAGCTTTGAAGAATAATTTTATGCAACTGTTTATTCCAAAATATCTTTTTTGAAATCTCCAGCGCTTAAAAAGGAAGGAATTTCAGAGCTGGCTATGTGCCATCACATCTTGACCATGCAGTTTCTATTCCCTTCTGAAAAACAAAATTTTAACTTCATTTAATCCTAACACTAGCACAGAATGGCACCACTTTCCCTCGTCCATCACCTGCACTGAAGATGTATCATTGTTTAAGAGTGCTGTTTGTAAGTACATCTCGAGATATTTCACCTAATATATTGTTCCATAAGTGCAGTCCAAGAAAGATTTTCCAGGTGCCCAATTTTTCGGGCTTGCCCGATAATTCGGACGCTCTCGCGGCACCAACATGTACCCCTCACATGGGTGGGACTCCTGCGCCAATTGCGCCATTTTGCTAGAAACGCAAATTCTTGCACCGAACTGCGCCAAACACAGAAAATTGACTGCAATTGCGCCACGCTGCACCAGAATGGGTTTGGCATGTGTGCTCCGCCAGTGGCCGCTTCGTTCTCCGAAAAAAGTGCAGCCGTACACATCCCACACATCGCGCGACGGCGTCCCCCACACATTTTCTCGTAATTTTTGCGCCACTGGTCTTTTTGGCACTTCCAGCTGATGTCGCTGCTCCCTGAACGGCCAGGATGGCTGTATTTAGAGTGTATTAAAATACCATTGAGTGGGCCGAGCGGCGCAGCGCTCCCTAGCTGAGGGCACTGCGAGCGAACTAGATGTTAGGAAGGCGCGCGTTGCAGCTGGTTCAGCGGGTGGGCGTCTCTGTCCTAGGGTCGGTATAACGTAAAACTATTCCAATCTGTTTTGATGCCCATATGGGTGGGGCCTGAGGCATTTGGCCTATCATGAAGGGCTGATGACGGATTGGGAATAAAATGTCGCAATTTCGCTCGAATGGTGAAGCATCTATTGCGATAGCAAATTAGTAGAAGGCTATGCAAAGTAAGGATAATAGTTTTATCAGCCGTATAAACGGGTAAATATTCGCTTACCAACTAAATTAACAAATATGGTGTCACACACGCACAAGCAAACATGAACGCATCTCACTCGATGACGCAGACTCGCTGTCAAAACGCTGGAGTGAGGAAGCACGGCAGCTGCATCGCGCGAATTGACATTCGTGCTGCCTCTTGTTTCAATGTGAACAACGCGGCGAAAACACAGCACGCACAAAGCTATCAGCACTCGCGCTCTGTCCCCATCACAGATCGCTTTCAAGACAGGCCCTGTGCGTGGCGCGCCATATGCAGCTGACACCAGAGTGGACCTTCTCCCCTTCCTGCTCTACCGCCGGTGCTTTGCGCACAACGGAAGACGGCACGCTTCCTCCCCGCTTTCCTCCCTTGCGCGTGCAAGATTGAGTCGCCATCGTCGGCTCATCCTCGCACGCTTTCACTCGCACATACAGCATTATGCCCACTACCAATGTAACTACGCACACTATCGAAAACAGGCCATGCACAGACGACGTTTGGAGGACCAGGACAATGAACAGAAATCACACTGTGCACAGTTCCAGAGCCACGCACAACGAGAAGCAGGCGACTGGAAATACATGTTGCCAACAGCACCCGTCAATTTGCGTGGAAAGTAGCAGCTAAAGAAGAAACACAACATTGACATAACGCCGTGGGCAGGGCACCACCATAAGTCTCCGCCTTGCCCATCGGAACGTAGGACGTTGAGGAGGAATGAGAGAGATAAACAAGATAAACATTCCTCTCATGGTATCTATGCTCCTGCTAGGATTTTTTTTAAAATTCTTTCAATTAATATGTTCCTGGGAGGCATAAAACTCATCCCATGCGTGGCACTTTTGAGGCTTCGGGGAAAGGTGGTTCAGGCCACCTTGAAAGTGTGTCACTTGCTTGTAACTTGTAATTTGGCTTTGATGCTGGTCACTGCGCATGCATGTCCCGGTGTATAAATGTGGGTTCCATTCACTGAATAAACACTTGGTAATGAGCATTGTGTGTGTTTTTGGGGGAGGAGGTGCCTGAATGCCGGAGCGCAAAATTGCACCTAATTACTTACTTAACTTTGAAAAGTGAAAAAGGACCCTTTAGTGAACCAAGAATTTTGACGACAAGAGAGGCAATAGCGGCATTCAACGGAGCTTTACATTGAGTAGCTCCTGTGTTTCACTATCGAGCACCCACATATCCTATGCAATAAGCAATGCAGAACCAATTGTATCTTCGAAGTCACATTTCATTTGGATGATTTCACAACTGAAAGACTTTTATGATCACACAGACTCCCGACCAGACTGGTATCCATTGTTGATGAAGTGTATGCCTTTGCCTCCCTTTTAGAGAACTCTTACTGTAATAATTGTACTGTGAAGTGTTTGTTTTGTGCTTGTAGACGTGGCTAAGACTGTTTTGGCCGCTGTGAAAATATCTTGCGCATGTACGTTTTATATTTAATAAATACCATGAAAAAAAAAAGTCACACATTCTGTCAGACAAGGAATTAGCAACTTATTTCAGTAAGTCTCACTTGAATTCATGTTAAATAAAGGTTTTCCTTTTGTTGAATGTACTTAGCCTGCACTAGTGCGAGCAGTGCAGTTCGCCACCTTTACAACAAAGTGACGTGTATGCTGAATTTTGGAGGGTGTGAGAACTTCTTTGTAAAGGCATTTGACTGTATATATGAAATAGAGTACTTCAACGTCAAAGGCATTGCTTGACTGACATACAGCCACGCTTCCAAGGGGTGCATTCGTGCGAACCATGTGATTGCGTTCGAGCGCCCTCGGTGAACGGAACCACCTAGAAACGCGGTACGCGCGAGCAGCGCAGCGTGGCGCCAGCGGTCAAACGCTGTATCTACTAGCAAATGGAGGGTTGCTGCCGGGTGGGACCGGCGACGGGCTTGGTCCGACCTTTTCGGAGGCAGAACCCCCCCGTTTCAGGGACATTCTCTCCACCTTCAACGAGATCACTAGCCACTATCAGATGAGTCGCAGGGCTTTCCCCCTGCCACATCGAAATATCACGAGGCCTCAAGCCGTGACCCTCAGCCTAACACAAACGAACTCGTATCCCACACTCTCCGTCGTCAGTAGGTACACGGAGGTCTCCCCTCTGTGTCCCGACTGCGGCGGAGTTAGCGACTTCAAACTTATGCTCTGGGAGTGCCCCTCTTTACAGCACCACACGGACCACGTATTGATGGCGGACGCATTTTATTCATTGGTCAAGAGCCACGAATGGATTAATCAACTCCGGGCTGTCCAGAAGGCCCACGATGCGGCGGTGAGGCTTGGCCTTCCCGTCCCAACGTGGGAGCGGCCCGCAGTCTTGCCCCTATAAAGACGGGGTGAAGATTCTCCAGGACCTAAATAAATGTTACCACCACCACCACCATCATCATTGTCCCTGATCAATATCCACCAACAAGAAGCGCGTGTAAAATGATATCAATAATAAAATTTTCTTACGTAGCATTGATGGTGCGGAAATACCAGTTACTTTTAGAGGACAGTGGTAAAAACAGCAGTTCACCTGGCTAAAACTACATTTGTAATCGGCCGTCAAGAGTCATGGGCGCACCGAAGCAACTAAACCATTGAAAAAATGTACTGCACAGAGGTTCTGCGAAAAAACTGGGCGTCCGCCAGCGTCCGCGTAGCGAACGCGCGCTCGCTAGCAGACGACGCGCTTGACAACGACAGCAAAATTGAAGACGTCGCGTTGTATAATTTATACCTCAAATATATATGTTTGGCAAAATGGTGTAAACATAAATTTGCAGTTGAAATAAAGCGCTATTTTAAGGGCGTACTCGCCCCGCTAAGCCACAGCGGAGCGGCGGGCGATTTTCACGTTTTAGTTATGCGTGTAGCGTATTCGTAGTTGCAGCGCCCTCTGAACAAATTCAGCGTAGTGAAACAAAATAAAAAAGCCGTTTTGTCACTTTTACAAAGTACAACGAAAATATATAACTTATTTCTTCGTGAAGTATCTAGGTGGGTGCTTGTAATGCGTTACCGGTCCATTTTATCGAGTGGAAAATGAAGCTTCGACTTGGTGAACCCCACGTGATAGCCAGCGAGGTTGCATTTCGAATCCAATCTAATCCTTTGTGACGCCAATGCGCAGGCGACGTTTTTGTTAGCTGTGCGTTCACTTTATTCCCTTAAAAAACAAGTTGGAGGTGTATTACACAAGTTATTTGCGCTCGCACGACTGGTGCATCCATGCAAGGTGCTTCGTTGCACGTGCGAGAGAGGGCGCGTGCATCGACCACCCTCGCTAGCGATTAGCTATAGTGTTCTAGAATAGGGGTAGTGGGCTCAGATGACGGCTCCGCTTGAGGCCCTTGATGTCGCCTCCGAGGGATGGCGCTACAAACTTTCTCACCTGAAACGTTTTGCAGTCTGGCGCGTACGCTGTGCTGGTTATTTCACTGCATAGCGTAAATCTAAAGAAGTTCTTGCTATTTGCATTACCCGAAAGGCGTCAATTCGCATTTTGTGCTATATATATATATATATATATATATATATATATATATATATATATATATATATATATATATTACCATTGTGACTGCGACGGCTCGGGAGGCGTTATCGATGACCTCGCGAGTGCATGAATTTGGGCGCTGGTTCGCCACTGAAGTGGGCAGCTTGCGGTAGTTTGTAGCAGTTACTGTGACGATAATGTGAGCGCGATGATTCGTTTATAGTACTAGTTATCACCGTGTAATCGCCCACTGCGGTCCGCTAAGGCCAGCGTCGAGCTAGTGCCGCTCTCATTAGCAGTGGACGGTTGCCCAAGCTGACCGCACTTGGTCAAGTTGCGCACAGTTTTCGTGCATCATAAATGCATATACACGACGTGGGGGTACACATCGCCGGACAGAAAAACACGGCGCATATATTTATGAAAAATTGTTTTCCTTAAAATATCAAACAAGCTTATGTCTAATTGTATACAATAATTAGAGCAATGATGTCAGCGAGAAGGCGGCATTGCTCATTGGGCGCATAAAATTGCTTTTATTTTCGAAGGCACTTTCAAGTTCGTACATTTTATTAGGAACAGCATCGAAACAAAAACGATGTAAAATATTGTTGCAGCAGTGAAAAATAGGCAAAAAGGAGTTCAACCGAAGAATACTCGAAGAACTGCACAGATTCCAAAAATATTACAAAGCTCCCTGTTAGTGCATGCAGGAAATATTTCTGTTTACAACAATAACAATGTTTACAAAAAAAAAAACATTTTTTTTCTCACAGAGCACACACTAGATCACTTTAAGAGCATGCTTAAGAATATGCAGATAACTGGCCCTTGCGTCATAAAACACCACACATCATCATCAAGAATATGCAATACGGCGAAATGAAAAAAAAAAAAAAAAAAAACTCTTTGCCGTGAACGACGTGAACGAAGTCCCTGATTATGTAACGTGGTTCAACGTGCAATTCGCACACGGCACACGTTTGGTCAAGCTTCTTTTCTTCACGGTGTAAGTTCCTTTCTCACTGTTGTCTCCTTTCTTCGTCTTGTGGGACGCTGAAAAGAGACGCCTTCGGCGAGCCTGTCCGGCACCCTGGTGCAAAACAGTAATTGCGCCGGCGACTAGGCATAGTTTCTTAGCGCACCGTAGAACGAGCACAAAGGATGTCCGAGGACGTTGCAGAGACAAGTCGATGAACGTTGCACTTTACAAAAACAATCAAAATCAAGTCGATTCGCGTCCTCGTGTGCAGACTGCAGCAAGCGAATGCCAGTGACAGGAGCGCACGCTCTGGCACGGGTCTTCAGGATGGATGGATGGATGGATGGATGAGGCTGAACCCTTTAAATCGGGCGGTGGCATACGCCACCTAGCCATGGCTATTAACATAATTTGTACTTTGTGGTGGGTGAAATTTCACCCCTGCCTTAATTTTATCCACCAATCAGATAACCTCTGTTTGGTTATTTCTACCCGCTTAAAGTCTATTTTGCCTTCACTGTCCCTAAACCCCAATGCTTTGAAAAAATCAGCCCCGTTGCCTTGCACTGTAGGGTTAAGCCCCTTACAGAAAAGTATGAGGTGTTCAGCCGTTTCCTCTTCTTCTCCACACGCACAGCACAACGTATCTATACCTTGGTACTTGACTCGGTACATCTTAGTCCGCAATACTCCCGTCCTGGCTTCAAACAACAAAGAGCTTCCCCTAGAATTATCGTAGATATTTTCTTTGGCAATTTCTTGCTTGAAAGTTCGGTATGTGCCCAGTGCTGATTTCGTCTGCATCCCTGTTTTCCACAGACCCCTCTCTGTTTCCTTAACCTTTTTCTTAACCGCTGTTTCCTGGTTTGCACCCCTCCTGCAGTCCAAATATTTGATTGACAGTTTTCTGGTCAGCTTCCTCCATTTTGTATCAACATTCCTCATGTACAAATAACTGAAAACTCTCCTTGCCCACCGCTTTTCTGCCATCTCTCTCAATCGCTCCTCAAATTCTATCTTGCTGCTGGCTTCCCTGCACTCGAATGACGTCCATCCCATGTCACCCTGTACCCCCTGATTTGGTGTATTTCCGTGTGCTCCCAGAGCCAGTCTACCTACCCCTCGCTGCTTAACTTCCAACCTTGCTCGAACCTCTGATCTCATGCACAGGACCGTGGAACTAGCTCCAGCGCCCCTAGCGGCCTCCAGCTCCGGCGACATACGCGGCTTCTGCTGGAAGCGTGCGCCGCATAGGGCAGAGAGCACACTACCCGATATTCTAGTACACTGTAGATTAGCGAAAGACCACTGATCTCCACTAGCAACCCTAGTGGAGATCAGTGCGAAAGACGGCAGCAACGCTCCCCGCCATGGAGGCCCCGCAGGCAGCGATTCTCGCTCCGCTAGTAGTACCGCTATAGTGAACTAGAATGTCTTCTAGTGGCGCGACCGCCTCCGCTAGAGAGTGCCTCGAGGGGAAGAAAGATGCGGCGGCGCTGTAGTCGGCCGCACTTGAAAGCGCGGCAGCTTTCAGGCCGTCGCACTGTTAGGATAACCACTTCGTCCGGCGTTTTCGGCTGGTGAAGTTTACCGCCACGAAGTAATGCACGACTAGCAAGGGACAAATGTTTTTGCTTCTGGTTTTTATTCTTTGCAGCTTAGTTATGCATATGGAAAAATTCAAATGGTGTCGTTTGCGCGTGTTGTAGCTGTGGAATAGCCGCAATACTTCACATTTCGCAGTGGTATTCGTTGCAGTTTGCCTAGCTTATTATCAACACTGTTTTTTATATGAACGTGCAAAGCGTAAGATGAGTCTTTGCGAACGCTTACCGCGATTTTCGAGAGCGGCTGAGCTGGATAGCCGAGTGCAATATGCAGTGTCCGAACTATCATGCACCAAGATTTTAAAATATGCAGATGCCACGTAGCGGGACAGAACTAATGTAATGTTGTTTGCCGTCGTCTGGAGATACCCAGATTATTTTTTTGCATTCTGCCTAATTACATAATTAGTCTTAATTAATCAACTCAAATATTACAATTAGATTAAAAGTGTCAATGAGAAAATTGAAGAGCAACATGAAAAACTCCCGAGACAGGTTTCTGTTGCTCAATACGTGCTACATAAAAGTGTTTTTTCGAGCGTGATAGAAGCCCGCGAACACACGCAAAATTGCCGCTCGACTGGCCGCTCGAGGCACTTCGCGTGTATTTGCTGGTAGAGATATGAACAATTAATAAACAACAAAGTTGTGATATAGCACACCAATGCACATTTATTTACACAATATGCACGCTTTTTAGTCGACCACTGTCCAACGGCTTGGTATAATTACCCTCATAAGCCACTAAGCTTGAAGTGTTGGTGCGACTTTCTCCGCGCTGTATCACGAGACTTAATAAAAAATGTCACAGTTTCGCCCTAAGGGCGAAGCAATGAATGCGATAGCAACACAGCAATGTCATACGAAGTAAGGTGAGCGGCTTTGGTAGCAACAACACGCAGAACTGTTGTCGACGCCATCGGCGTTTTGCCCGCGTTAGCTCAAAATGCGTGCGGCGTTGGTGACTGTTGCTGGAGCCTCTGATATAAATAGGCACTTGGTGCCGCAGCTAAACGTCGCCTCCCTTCCCTCCCCCTCCCCCACGGCCTCTCGCGCGTCCGAAGAAGGCGCGTTTGCTCTACATATATGGTGATTGTAAAGGAGAAAAGAGACGCCTACTTCTGCAGCCCTTAAGCGAGCACGGCGCAGAACGCGCGTTTGTTCTCCGCCGTGCGTTCACTCCCCGTGAAAGACGCGCCCCTCGCGCCCTTTCACTAGCACATACAGCGTTCGGCGCGCGGCGACGATTTCATCTCCAAATGACGTTATACGGAACCTCACGGCGACGGCGACGCCGACGGCAGAAATCTACTTTTGAGTGTCCATATAATTGCTATCGCAATAATAATAGTATGTGGGGTTATACGTGCCAAAACAACCATCTGATTATGAGACACGCCGTAGTGGGGGACTCCGGATTAATTTGGACCACCTGGGGTTCTTTAACGTGCACCTAATAAATCAAAGTACACGGGTGTTTTCTGCATTTCGCCCCCATCGAAATGTGGCCGCCGTGGCAGGGATTTGATCCCGCGACCTCGGGCTCAGCAGCCCAACACCGTAACCACTGAGGAACCACGGTGGGTGAGACTTGTTTACCCTTTAATATAAAAGTGGAGCAAGCGTTAGGAGGAAGCGTTGGGGTCCCACTCGGAATTGTAACTTCAGTTTAATTGATGTGGAGATAATGCCTCAAGATAAAATGCGTCTCGAAGTGTAGTTCACAAACACCTCATTCAGGGTCCAGCGGCTTGTCAAGACTGTGGAGATTTCGCTGCCAAACAAGCCCTTGGTTCAAGAAGGCTGATTCTTGGGCTAGTTGGTACGGTTTCCTGATATTGGCAAAACCTTTAGCGCAATTAAAAAAAGACAGGGACGTGACAGAGACACAGGACAGCGCTATCGTGTGTCTCTGTCACGCCCCTGTCTTTTTTCAATTGCGCTAAAGGCTTTGCCAATATGAGGAAGCCTTTGGTGTTCATCTTTCGGAGCCTTAAAAAGCGATAACTTGCGCTCCTGGGCTGTTCTTGCATAGCCAGTTGCGCAGCCTGGCGCGTAACAGTGCTTTAACCGCCGCTTGGGCGCCATCATAAAGACTGACGCAGAAAAAGGCACGAAAGAAGCGACGTTCCGCGACGACGACATCGAAAAACAACGTGCAGACGCAGAAGCGGCGCACACTTGCTTCAAGTGCGGGCGACGACAGCGCCGCCGCTACTTTCTTCCAAAGCGGGTACGCGGCGCGCAATAGGGATGCGCCTCCGCTCGACCCACTGTAAAACATTCTAGTACACTGTAGTACCGCTAGCCCGCTTGCGGCTAAGCGGAGAGCGCATGCGCATTCGTGCTTCCGCTCCGCTCAGAAGCTAAGCGGAGCGTAAAAACGCTAAACTAAAACTATAAAGAACCCTTCTTGCCTCTATACTAAAACTATAGTGCCTAGAATATATTCTAGGCACTATACTAAAACTGTCTAAAATATGCCGCTACAGTGTACTAGAACTCTTCTAGTACACTGTAATGCCGCGGAGCGCGTCTCCGCCCCAATCCAGTTCACTCGCAGCGCCCTCGCACTATTTTTCTACACGCGGCGCCTCAGGCAGAGCGCCGTTCGGCCCACTCGACCACTGTCTAGTACACTCTAAACAAGGGCAAGTGTTGGGGTACCGGGTTATGGTGGCTAGAAGGGGAGGTGTGAGCATCGCGTCGCTCCGCTTAGGGGAGAGCGCGCGCTAGTATTTCATGACGAGGGTAGGTGGCGCGCTCGTCGCCACCGTGATCATTCTGTGCTTGCCTCGGGCGCTGCATTGCCGCTTTTCGACGTGGTCTTCTGTTCGGCGTGCCTTGAATGTGTGCTTATTTGTTTATATGTGTGCATCCTGCCCGTGGAAATGGTGAAACAACAGAGACACTGCTTCGCACCTGGATGTACTGCTGGCTACGTTTCGGCGAGGAAACAAGGAAGGAAGGCCTCGCTTTTTGCTGTGCCCTCCGATGACGACCGCCGTCGTGCCTGGGAGCGCGCCATACCACGATCTGACAAGCCTCTAGAAAAGAACTGCGTCGTCTGTGAGGTACATTTTGATGAGCGCTTCATAGTTCGTTCGTACAAGCATGTCATAAATGGTGAGACGGTGGAAATTCCCCGGGACCGGCCTTGTCTGACTTCTGATGCAATCCCTACGTTGTTCCCGAATGTCGCATCATACCTGTCGAAGAAACTTCCGCCAAAACGGAAGACAACCACATCAAACGGTGGCGTGCCGACCAAACGAAAAAAGCCGAACCTTGCTCATGAAGATGAGCGCAGCGATGGACACAGCAACGTGACCGACAACGCGTTGGTGACACACCAAGTCGTCGGAACCAGGCACAAGTGGTTTGAGAGTTTCAAGGAACAAGACCTCCCAAGCATGTATTGGACTAAGCACCGCGTGCCTAACGCCCCCGATGTTGTGGCATTTTCAGTGTGTATCTCAGGTGATTGTACATTGTGGTTCCAGAAACTGCTGTTGTGCTCTCCCACGGACACAAGTGTTCATTGTACGGTCTATGTGCAGGGCTCAATGGTGAAAACTGTAGATGTTGACAACATCGATGCTGTTAAGGAGCTTTTGACAGAAATGGATTCCATGAAAACATGTGAAGGAATTGGCATGGAGGTAAGCTCTGAAAATCTGCAAAACAAATGCAGGCACAAGGTTTATGCAGGCAGCTTTTACAGTTTGAAATGTTTTGGTGTATCGCAGAACGGAGATCGCTGCCTGCACTGTAAATACTTTCGCAAGTTGCTTTTGAACCAAGCATCATACAAACGCAACAAAGCTAAGAAGTCTCATGTTGACAAGTCGCGTAGGCTCATAGCAAAGAATTCACAGATTAGACGACAGAAAGCAAATATTGCCAAGCTTGAAGAGCGCATTAAGAAAATGAGGATGGAGAATGAATCTGTGAGCAGTACTCACTTTCAAAAGAAGCTGCAAGGCCTCACACGAAAGCAGCAGCTACAAGGAGGGGCTTGTTTTGAAGCTTCAAAAAGAAAAAGCACAAATGGAATGACATTTGAGAAAGAATGGATCTTGGAGTGCATTGTTATGCACATGAAAAGTCCGAGATTATATGAACACATCCGAACACATAAAGTCATGATTGTTCCTAGCCCCTCATGTTTACGGAAGTACATAGGAAAGTACAAGAGCGGGTTTGGCATCAATGAAAAGCTGCTTAAAGCTGTCGCTGAGAAGGCAAAAGACGTTGACCCGTACTACCGGCACGGCGGAATTTTGGTGGATGAAATGAAACTGTCTGAGAATTTGTCTGTCAGCAGTAAAGGAATCGTCGAAGGGTTTGTTGATCTCGGGAACTATTCCCGTATTGAAGACGAAGGAGCAATTTGCGATCATGGACTCGTTCTTCTATTTCAGCCATTTACAGGAGAATGGCAGCAAATCCTTGGCGTCTTTGGAGCGCGCGGCAATGTAAAGGCTGATGTTTTGTCGAGAATAGTTGTGGATGCAGTCATTTGCGCTGAAAAATCTGGACTGCACGTGGACTTCATCACATGTGATGGCGCGTCCTGGAATAGGAGCATGTGGAAGATTTTCGGCATCACTGGGAAACTGTCAAAGACGGTGTGCAAAGTTCAACATCCAGTGGATGCAAGTCGCTTTCTACATTTTATTTCAGATTTCCCCCATCTTGTAAAATGTGTTCGTAACTCTATTACATCACGTGGAGTGAAAACACCAGTGGGGAGGGTTGGAAGTGAATATCTGAAAGAAGCACTCAAGTATGACAGCCGCAGCACTGTGGTTCTGAAAGCAATGCCGCATGTAACACCAGCTGTTTGTCAACCTAACGGATTTGAGAAACAACGAGTAAACCTTGCTTTAAGGTACTTCAGCGATGAGGTGTTGAGAGGACTATACATGTACAGGCAGGAAATAGAAAGCTGCTATGGTGCGGGGTGCACGGAAGCTACATCTCAGTTCGTTTCCATTATGAGAGATTTGATATCTGCCATGACTTCACGGTGTAGTCGAGACGGCTTGAGACCTGGCAACGAGCAAGTCAAAAGTATCACAAAGTTTCTCAAATTCCTTGATGAGTGGGAAACCTCTAGTGACAATGTTGGGTTCCTCAGCCAGTCTACAGCCGAGGGCCTTCGTGTAACATTGGCCAGTACGCTGTCACTGCTGACCTATGTAGCAGAAACCTTGAAGTTCAAATATCTACTGACCGCTCGTTTGAGCCAGGACCCAATCGAGAACCTGTTTGGCATCCTCAGACAGATGTCTGGGTCGAATGACCACCCTACACCTTCACAGTTTCTAATATCTGTAAACTGCCTGAGCTTTTATAGTCTGGCACGGTCACCTGCTACAGGAAGCGTCTCACAAGGTCTTTTGAATAGCCTTCTTGGTGCCAACAGCAACTCTGAGGTGAAAGATTTGCAGGACAAATTGGATGAGCTGCTCGATGTGGGCCATCTGAATGAAGTGCATGAACTGGTAAAGGCATGTGACGCACTTCCAGACCATAAGGATATGGCTCAATGTAAAAGTGACTCTCGCATAACATATTATGTTTGTGGATACGTTGCCAGGAAGATGCTAAAAAAAACAAAGTGCCCAGAATGTTTGAAGTTACTTTTGAAAGGAGAAGATTCTGTCCTCCCAGAGGAATCGTGCCTCACAAAGTACACTGACAGGGGAGGACTCCTCTACCCATCTCAGGCCCTGAGGGAACTGATTTCTGTGATGGATGATGCGTTCACATATTGCTTCAGCTTTAACAAGCTGAAGTCGGACAGCATCCGAGACCTCATTTCTTGTCTGTCTTTAAACAAGCTGAACTTGGTAGGCTGCGCAAAGCACAATATAGAGCTGACAAATCAAGTGATTCGCTTTTTCACTTTGACCAGAATGCACTTTTTAATTTCAGCTGAGAATGCAGCAAGGCAGGGGAAAAGAGAGAGGATGAAGCTTCTCAAAATGAGACGTGCAACATAACATACACATCAGTGCTTTTTTTCTTGCTGGAGTTGTTGAAAGGCCAATATTGCCAAATTGTGTTGCATTTGTAATGTTTATAGCATGTATGCAGAACTGTGTATGTGGTTGTAAATAAAGTGCAACATTTATTTCACTTCAATGAACTTACCATAAACGTTTCTTGTGTTTCTGCTTATACGATCGGGGCATAATTCTTTTTAAAAAATGTTGGTAAGTTTTCTGCATCAATCTCTTATCAGAAGGTATTTTTATTTTCGTCTTGAGCTCTAGCATTTAGCTGGCGTTCGTTCTGGCGACAGCAGAAGGGTTTTGCCATACACCGCTTCGGCGTCGCGGTACCGTCGCATGCAGCTATGGTGGTAAGGCCAAGTTTCATGGTCTATATCAATAGCGCCACTCCCTTAAGTCCCTCTGTTCAAGCACGCGCGAGCGAGCAGCCGCCGCGCCGCTCAAGGCGAAAGAAGCACAGGCGTCTCAGTGGCGACAGCAGCGCCGCCGCATCGTCATGACGAGATGCTCCTTCTCTCGCGCGCCGATTCTGACACCTTCCCTTCTAGCCACCATAACCGGGTGGGGTGTATGTGGTGTAGTGGGAGTAGGTGTGGGTATGTACGGGTTTTTAATACTAACCGACTCGCAGTCGGCATGTCGCCAGGCGAGAAGGTTGTAAAGACTTCCGACGCTGCTCGACGAGTGTCCCGTTCTGATGTCGAAAACCTCCGAGCCGCCGCCAGAGGCACCGGCAACAGTCACCAACGCCGCGCGCGTTCGGTGCGAACGCGGGCAAAACGCTGACGGCATCGACAACAGTTCTGCGCGTTGTTGGTTCCGTTACATGTCCAAGTTTATACAGCTGATAAAACTACTATTCCTACTCCGTATAGCTAGCTCTCTACTAATTTGCTATCGCAATTGATGCTTCGCCTTTCGGGTGAAACTGCGACATTTTTTTTCGGCCCACATATAGTCAGCCTCCCAGAGGTTCAGTTTGTCTCCGAAAAGGGGAAACATAATTTCTGGTATGTTCAAATTATACCCAAAAGCTATGCATACCCAATAACTTGCGTACTTTCAGAACACGCACTTTTTAGCTGACTTCACACGGGTTTGGCGTATCTGGTATTTGTCTCTCTTGTGACCTCTTGACGAAAAAGTCAATTTCATAACTTTGGAGTGTCGTATGAACCTGAAAAGAGTGTCAAAATATATGTCTCAACAAGACCAGAAGCGAGAATAAGTCGCAGAGTGGGTAAAATGAACAGTACGGGTTTAATTCCGGTCTACATTGTCGAAAATAACCACATTGACCGCGCGGACACTCGCTGTCAAAACTCTGGCTTGAGGAAGAGCAGTAGCAGCGAGAAAGGGTGCAGCGCCGTATGTACGAACGTGCTGAGACAAAGCCGCCGCACAGCACACTTTTGGGAGATAGGATTAGGCAGGCCTCGCGCGAGGCAATGAGTCTGGAAAGAGGCTTCGGCGTTGCCCACAAGCGAAAATTTATCGCAGAGTAGGTGAAATTAATAGTGCGAGCATAATTCGGCAATTAACCACATTACAGCAGACTACTATCTCCGGGATCAGCCCACCTGGCCTCCTGTTGAAAAACAAAGGGTCAAACAAGTGCGTACGCTAAAGAAGACAAGTTCGGCGTAATTGAATGTGAAATACGATGCAAATCAGATATGTCTTTTGCTGCCTGTTTTGTACCAATATTTTATAAGTGCTGTTTGCCTAAGAGAGAAGAAGTAGCGGGCATCGGCCTTTTTAATGGATATATATATATATATATATATTGTGAAGATGACGTGAACTTGAGTGAGTGAGTGAAATAACTTTTGTTACAGGTCCGGCGAGGACACGAACTCGTCGCGCACCCGGCTAGTCCCACGTCGGGACTGGCAGGTCTAACCCACCGGCCCAGTCGCGGGCACGCCGGACAGCCAGGATTTGCTTGTCTAGAGCGGGGCTACGCAGAAGCGAGTCCCACTCATCCTTGCTGAACTTGGGGTATCTCGACCCGCACTCCCAGAGGGGTATCTCGACCCGCACTCCCAGAGCATGTGTGCTAGAGTGGAGGTCTGCCCGCAGGATGGGCAGGCGTCGTCGCGATATACGTCAGGGTAAACTTCGTGCAGAACGGCCAGACACGGATATGTGCCGGTCTGTAAAAGTCTAAGCGAAACAGCTTGCGCCCTATTCAATTTGGGGTGAGGGGGTGGAAAGTACGTCCCTTCTGGACATGTAGAAAAATTTTGTTACCTCGTTGTGAGTAGCGGGAGCATCCCTGTGGCAGTGTGGCCGTAGGGGGGAGGGGTGTCGGCTCTCCTTACAGAGGAAGCGCGGTCGGTGAGGTCGCGCGCAGCCTCGTGAGCAGGCTCATTGAGGTTCGGGGGAGCACCCTCGACCGACTCTACGTGAGCGGGAAGCCAGTGAATCGAATGATGCGTGAGAGCATCCGGATTGGAGACGCTAAGAAGACGAGTAGCTTGCTCGGCGATGCAACCCTTCTGAAAAGCCCTAACTGCCGTTTTGGAATCGCTGTAGATCTCAGAGCCACGACCGTCTATCAGGGCGAGGGCGGCTTGCTCGGCGACTTCGGGGTCTGAAGTGCGAATTGAAGCCCTAATGGAAAGCTTGCCGCTGGAGTCGACCACGACGACGGCAAAGGTCTTTCCATCGCTGTAGCTGTACTCCGCGGCGTCGACGAAGCGTGCTCTGATGCCTTGTTGATAGATCTGTTTCAGAATTGCTACTGCTTCTCGCCTTGCGTCTGCCCTCGTTGTGGACGGGATGGACGTTTCGAGGCACGGGGGCCACTTCGAACTTGTCTCGAATGCACCTAGGGATCGGGGTACTGACCCTCGAAGATACCACAGGAGGGTAACCCAGCTCTTCAGCGATGCGTCTACCTGCCGCTGTGGTGGTCAGGCGAGCGAGTTGCGCGCGTTCTTGGGCTTCGACAATCTCCTCGGCGGTGTTGTGTACCCCCAGCTTGAGGAGATCTTCGGTATGGGTCCTAATGGGTAGCCCGAGAGCGCTTTTAACTACTTTGCGGATGAGAGCATTGAGCTTGTCTCGCTCCGCTCTGGGCCAGTTGTGCATAGAAATCGTGTATGTGAAGTGGCATAATACGAAGGCGCTGATAAGGGTGAGGAGATTGGCTTCCTTCATGCCTCTGTGTCTGTTTGCGATTCTGCGAACGAGGCGGAAGGCGTTGTCCGTCTTTGCGATGATCTTGCGGAGAGCCGCTCCGTTCCCGCCGTTGAATTCGACAAACATGCCCAGGACCCGAATGACGTCGACCCTGGGTATCACCCCCCCCCCCCCCCCCCCCCCCATCACAAGTGTGAAGACAGATGCTGCTTTCGGAGACTGGCATCCAATCGTTGGGTCTTCTTCCCTTCTCTTTTCTGTAAAGCAGAAGCTCCGACTTGGAGGGGAAGCACCGAAGTCCGGTGGGGCGGAGATACTCCTCGATCACGTCGATCGCCTCCTGCGTGGCTTCTTCGACTCTGCCCTCGCATCCCCCGGCGCACCAGATGGTAATGTCCTCGGCGTAGATGGTGTGCTTGGCGTCCTCAACGCATGCCAACCTCTCGGAAAGACCAATCATACAGATGTTAAATAGTGTGGGGGAGATTACGGCGCCCTGAGGAGTGCCCCGTCCTCCGAGGGGCACATCTTCGGAGCGGAAGTCTCCAATGCGAAGCTTAGCCTTCCTGTCCGTTAAAAAAGAGCTGACGTAGCTGTGGAATTTGGAACCGAGACCTAGGTCTGAAATGGTCTTAACGATAAAGGCGTGGAGCACGTTGTCGAAAGCCTTCTCGAGGTCCAGACCGAGCAGAGCTTTGACATCTCTGGAACGGCCGTCCACGATCTGATGCTTGATTAGTTTCATTGCATCCTGCGTCGAGAGTCTGGCGTGACGACGGAGTACGACGTGAACTTGGCCTCGGGCGCTCGCAAAGCGGGCGCTAGTAGAGAGAAGACGACGAGGCAGAGAATAGAACAGCTGGCCCAGCAGTCTTATTCCTTCTAACTTAAAGCTAATTAGATTGGTATGGGTGCCTGGTAACAAAGGATTAGTTATCAAAGAATTAGCTGACAGCTTAGCGAGAGCTGCTCTTAGTGGTCCAATGCTTCTGATTCTTCCTGTATCAGCTTGCATAACCACGGCTAGGTTCAGGAGACGGGCAGTCATGCAAGACTCCTGGAACCCGCCATTAGCAAATCTAACTGATTATCGACACCGCCTATTTCCTTGGAACAGAAAATTCTGCCATAATAGAAAACTTGAAGTGCTGTTTACCAAATTCAGATGTCGCATTCCTACATTAAACTACCGCTACCCCACATCGAGAAACTACTTCAACAATTATGAGGTGCTACTTATTTCTCAAAACTTGATCTTGCGTCAGCTTATCATCAACGGATGCCGAAGGAACAGTTGCAGGACAAGTCAGCACCTGTTACGTTTTGCGTAACGGAAAGGGGCTCGTCATTACTTGGGCTCGACGCCATCAAGGACTTAAAAATAGTGATCATGGGAGAGACCTTGTCTTGTGCTCAGGTCGCATCTTCTTCAGTTCCGCCAAACATACCGTTGGAATTCAGGCATCTTCACATCAGGCTTCGGTCTGGTAACGGGCTACATTCATCGCACGAAACGTCGACCAGAGGTGAATCCAGTGTTCTCCAAGCTGCGGCGGCTTCCTCTTCTCTTTCGCTAGAAAGTGGCAGATGAACTTGTCCGATTCGAGGCTACGGGAGTCATCGAAAGGGTGGACGCCACGGACTGGGTATCGCCGATGGTGGTCGTCAAAAAGAAGGACGATTCCATTAGGCTGTGTGTGGACCTTCGCGAGCTGAACAAGGCCATCGTGGTCGACGGGTTCCCGCTACCCCACATCGAGAAACTTCTTCAACAATTATGAGGTGCTACTTATTTCTCAAAACTTGATCTTGCGTCAGTTTATCATCAAGTTGAACTTTCGGAGGATAGTAGAGACTTAACTACATTCGTCACTCATGAAGGGTTATTTCGCTTCCGTAGAGTGTGTTTCGGGCTCGCATCTGCCCCTGCTGTGTTTCAGAAAATGATGTCTCAGGTGTTGAAGGGTTGTGCAGGCGCACTGTGCTACTTAGATGATATTTTGGTATGGGGAAAAACTCGTGCGGAGCACGATGTTAATCTAAAGGCTGTGTTGAACCGGATTGATGCCTCTGGTATGAAGCTTAACCAGGAATGCCTCTGCTGTAAATGAAGTGCAATTTTTAGGGCACAAAGTTAGTGCTCGTGGTTTATCGCCACTTGGGTCAAAAGTACATGCTATCTTCAATGCACCCTCTCCTACTGATGGGAAAACATTACAGTCTTTCTTGGGTCTTGCAGGCTATTATGCAAAGTTTTTACCGCATTATGCTGAACTCGTTGAACCACTGCGCCGAATGCTCCGACGGGGACAGGCATTTGAATGGTCCGAAGAGGCTAATGCGAGCTTTACGAAGATAAAGAAACTTCTTGCAAACAATCCAGTGATCCACATCTTTGATGAAACTCTGCCCATAGTCATTACTACTGATGCATCCGATGTTGGTCTCGGAGCAGTGTTTCAACAGATGAAAGGGGGCCAGTTGGTCACCGTTGCTTTTGCTTCTAGAACATTGTCGCCTGCCGAGCGTAGGTATTCTGCTGGTGAACGCGAGGCATTAGCATGTTTATTTGCCTATGAAAAGTGGCATGTGTATATCTGGGGTCGCCATTTTATTTTGTGCACCGATCATCAAGCTTTAACCGTACTTCTTTCAGCCGGTGCAGTAGGGCGGCGCCCGCTACGCATTTCAAGGTGGTGTGCTAGATTGCTTTATTGCAATTTCACTGTACAGTACTGCAAGGGTTCGAATAATGTAGTAGCTGATGCTTTGTCTAAATTACCTCTCCAGCTTCCTGCAGCTGAGGAACTGGAAGAAGAAATAATTTCTTTAGTGTCTTCATGCGTCAACAAGGCTGAGTTACAGGCAGCCACTGCACAGGACAGCCTGTTTCAGCAGGTTGTCAACTTCATTACTGATGGTTGGCCTATCAAAAAGACTCTGCCCACGGAGTTGGTGCCTTACTTTGCAGTCAAGGATGAACTCTCGTACGTTGAAGGGTTACTTTTCCGTGCTGAACGGGTTGCTATCCCGGAGTCGTTAAGAAATAAGCTGGTACAGCTGGCGCATGAGAATCATCCAGGAATAGTTCGTACTCAGCAGCAGCTCAGAGAAAAAGGTACTGGTGGCCTTGCTTTGACAAGCAGGTCGAAAACGCAGTGCGAAATTGTTACATTTGTCAGTCCGCAGATAAATCTGCAAAACCAGTATTTGCCCCGTTACAACCAGTTCCTTTTCCAGAAAATGCGTGGGATAAGCTGGGTATGGACATTATTGGTCCTTTGTCAAATGCTCCTTCTGACTGCAGATTTGCCATAATGTCGGTCGACTACTACTCAAAATGGCCAGAAGTCTGTTTTGCACGTGAGGTCACTTCAGACGCTGTCATCACTTTCTTGTCTGCAGTGTTCAATAGAGAAGGGTTTCCCACATACATATAGTAGCGGACAATGGTCCCCAATTTAAGTTGCAACAGTTTGAAACTTTTTTTGGCAGATCGAGGAATTAAGCATTTGTGTTCTTCTAAATACTATCCGCAAGCCAATGGACAGGTAGAACGGTTTAACAGGACGCTAAAGGAACAAATCCAGCTATCTCAGCTTGAACGCCGTCCGTTGAAAAAATCCATCACAGATTTCTTAGGCACATACAGGTTTACTCCACAGGCAACGACAGGATTATCTCCTGCCAGGCTCTTACATAACAGACAGCCTCGTTCATCTGTTGACATAGCGGATCTGCAACTCAACAATTCCAACGCCTCTTCAAGCCCTCTCATTGTGCGGACGAGGGTTTTCCGTAGGCAACAGAATGTGAAACAGCTAGTATGTAGACCAAAAGAGGGGTGCAAAGTCGCCTAAGTTCCAGATTGGAAACAAAGTTAGTGAGATTGCCAGGGGAAAAAATCCTAAATATCGAGGTTCTTTCACGGTGCTAGTACAGGTTGGGGACCATGCATTTAAGTTAAGTGATGGCAACATTTGGAACGCTTCGAAGTTTGTACTGGTACATTCGGAGAAACATAGTGATGCCAATCGTCCTTTACAGTTCCCGGTAGATCTTCCTTTGACACAGAACTCACAACCCCTTGCGTATCAAACAGACTCTGGTAACTATCCCTGTTCCTGCAGTTAGACAGTCTCTAACCGAAAGGCAAGGTGAAAAGACACCGATTCAATGTCCGGCTGTGGTTCTCAGCCAAAATATCTCCAATTCGCCGAATAGGCGCGTAACAGGACCACAGGGTCCAATACAGGCACCTTATGAACAAAGGACTGATGTGCCCAGTCGATCACCATAGAGAGTACTCATTTAACGCTAATGGACATAGTTATGAGCCTTCGCGCTCCCATACAATTCCTAATGAAAGTTCGCTCACAGTCCCTGATGAGCGTCTCAATGAGTCGTTAGACTCGTTCGCATCTTATTCGTCCTCCGACTTGTCAATTTCAATTTCTTGTGCAAGTAATGTCCGCCTCTTCGAGTAGACCAGCTCATAAACTAGAATTGTGCTATCTGCCACAGGCAACCGTTAAGAATTTTTGAAAGTGTTCGCGGAAACATCCTGTATATATTGTCACGGTATGATTCATCTAGAGGAGCATCGATGAAGAAGACGCTGATGATCTGGCGCGCGCTCATCAGTGTTGCCGGCTGCGAGTGTTGTCGGCCGTCAAACTTCTGTTTTGTTCACCGTCCTCGTCTGCTGTTCCAATGACGTCATCCTCGGTCTTGACTTTTTGTCCGCCCACTCCGCCCTCATCGATTGTTCCGCTGGTACTGTACAACTTGACCTACCAAGTGTAATTGATCAACCCCGACCAATCAAGAGTCGGCTCTGTTCTGCTGAGCACGTCCGTTTGCCGCCGCAAGCCGTGACTTGTGTGGCTGTGACGCCCTCTCCACCAGTTCCCGACGGTGATTATGTGCTCGCTCCCATCACCGCCGTTCTGTTGACGCACAGTGTTGGTTTGCCTCACACTGTTATCACTATACGGGACAATCTTCGTTGCCTTCCTGTGATTAATTTCGGACTGTGTTCACAAGTGCTCCCACAAGGCATTTCACTCGCTATGCTGACGCCAGTAGCGCACCCAGGATTTCTGCCAGGGGGGGGGGGGGGGGGCAGTTTGCCAATACTATCTAAACAGCACTAATTTCGATTTCTTCACGGGAAATTGCCAAAAATGCGCTTTTTGCGAGTGTGCAGACGATTGCGCGTCTTACATCTATAGTTGCAGTACTCAAATGCGTAAGGAAAGAAAAGGGGTTAAACAAAAGGGGGGGTTAAGTTGGCCTCGGGGGGGGGGGGGAGGGTTACAACCCCCGAATCCCCCCCCCCCCCCCGTCGGTGCGCCACTGGCTGACGCCCTCCTACGATTACGTTATCTCGACCTTGTCTCCTCCTGATGCTGGTCGCTCGCACACCACCGATATCCCGTCTTCTTCGCCAGATCTGTCTCCTCCCAACCTGAAGAAAATGATTGCTCCAGACCTTTCGCCCCATCACGCTGACGATCTCCTTCGCCTCCTCTTCTCTTATAGGGACGTATTTGACCTTTGCGACCGTCCTCTGGGTCAAACCTTCGCTGTCAAGCACCGCATAAACACTGGCGATGCCCATCCGATCCACCGACGGCCATACCGTGTCTCTCCAGCTGAGCGCCGCATCATTCAAAAGGAGGTCGACAAGATGCTTGCCAAAGATATAATCGAGCCGTCCTGCAGCCCTTGTGCTTCTCCTGTGGTTCTTGTTAAAAAGAAAGATGACAGTTGGCGATTTTGCGTGGACTACTGGCATCTCAACAAGATCACCAAAAAAGACGTGTACCCGCTCCCACGTATAGACGACGCCCTGGATTGCCTTCACGGCACCAAGTATTTTTCTTCAATCGACCTTCGGTCAGGGTACTGGCAGATCGCCGTTGATGACATGGACCATGAGAAGACAGGGGCGGATCCAGGTTTTTTCTGAGGGGGGGGGGGGGATCAGCTTCCGTCACTGATGATGATGATGATTGTAGCCTTGCTTATTTACCGAAATTCACCGTTTCTGCTCACGACAAACCGGCGTTTTATACTGCTAGAGCAACACCTGTAGCCCGCCGTGGTGGCTCAGTCAGTTCAGGCGTTGCGCTGCTGAGCACGAGATCGCGGGATCGAATCCCGGCCGCGGCGGCCGCATTTCGATGGATGCGAAATGCAAAAACGCCCGCGTGCTTGCGTTGTAATGCACGTTAAAGAAACCCAGGTGGTCAAAATTAACCCGGAGCCTTCCACTATGGCGTGCCTCATAATCAGAACTGGTTTTGGCACGTGAAACCCCAGAAAGAGGAAGAAGACCTGTAGCGAACCCAGGTATCGGTTTCTCCGAGCTTATAGGAAAAGGACGTTACCCAATACAGCCATGTGCATGGCGGCTGTGCCTGATAATACAGGGTGTTCAAAATTAAGTTTTATGGTTTTTTTTAATTAGGCACTGGGAGGCACGCGAAGACAACCGGTACAAATAAGTTATGTGGCCAGGGGGGAACAAAGTGAGATGATAATTATCGCTGTGAGCAGCCCAATTAACTAAAATTGAACAATTACTTTTTGTCGACTGCAGTAAGTGGGTATGTTTGTATTGAAAACTTAGAGGCAGTCGTGTTTCTACTCAGTATCAGTCGGAAGAATTATTCTAGCGTGTCCGTGCTCCGAGATATCCGACTCCAAATTTCAATTGTCGTACTGCGCAGAATTATCGAGTCGACACGAGAGCGGTTTATGCTTTGTGTTGCTGTGGAAGGGAGGCATTTTGAACATTTTTAGGGCATTGACATCTTGATGGGTGAAGTGTTGACATGAGATTTGTGCATGACAACACCAAACTTAAAGTGGCAGTATGAAATATTCGTTAGCATAGCTAAAAAGGTTTCTGCTGTTGATGGTGCAGTTGTTGCTCATGATTTCAATAAAACTTACCATACTTGGAAATCAGCACTCACTTTATTTGCGTAGCCCAGGCAACTTGCAAGGACCATGCCCGGTCGTCTAGTCACCATTACGCACACGGACTGCCCTCCGGCATCTCCGCTCGCGCCATTATCTCGGCATGGCAGCTGTCGCCATCTTTACAGGTTGCGCGGTCGCGTGTTACGACAGCGGTTACGGGTTCTTCGATCTTTTTTTCATTCCGCCAGCCGTGAGGGGAAGGGGGACAGTTATTATCTTTGCCAATGCCTCCGCCCCGTTGTCAGACTCAACGCCTCACGCAACAGCCGCGTCACATCAGGGAGGAGCTTTGCGCCGATCCTAACTCTCTTGCAAGTTGCATGCGTAATCGTGCGACCGACAATTAAAATTTGGAGTTGGATATCTCGGAGCACAGACATGCTAGAAGAATTCTTCCAAGTGAAACTGTGTAGAAACACGACTGCCTCTAACTTTTGAATACAAACATACACACTTACTGCAGTCAATAAAAAGTTAATTGTTCAATTTTAGTTAATTCGGCTGCTAACAGCAATAATTATCATCTCACTTTGTGTCCCCCTGGCCACATAACTTATTTGCGCAGGTGGTCTTCCCGTGCCTCCCAGTGCCTAATTTTAAGAAAACCATAAAGCTTAATTTTGAACACCCCGTATATCTAGCCTGTATTGTTTCTTAAAACAAAATGTGGGATGATCTGTTGCAGGTTCGTTATAAATTCGTAAGCACGCGTCCGTTTTTGGAGTTCTATTGGGACACCTTGATTTCCTTAAGAAGATCCTTGTGTTCGGCTGAGACACCTTCGTTTGCTTTGGAGGACTTAAATGCCCGGAGCTCCAGTAGGCGCTGCCATGTTTGATCACGTAGTGACGCGTCCATTGCTTGCCTCAGCTTCCTCCGTTGCCTCCGTTATGGTACGTACACTCTAGCGGCAAAACTAAAGTCCCTATATAAGAAAAGTACCGCCATCCTTTGATAAACGCCGCTTCTCTCTCTCTCTCCTGTATCTACGATTGGACGATGATAGCGCGCGCTTTTCACTTTATATTTTCTTTTTTTCCGCCTCAGAGCCATGTTGAAAGTCCTCTGCGCAGCCGCAGTCGCTGGCGGCGGCGCGCGCCCGGCCTGAAAGCTTCAACGTGGACTTTCTAGGTGCGCCACCGTCGACTTGGCTTTCGCAAGCAAAAATTAAAGAAAAAAAGCAAGCGCTTTAGGAGAGGAGGCGGCGGAGGAAAGAGTAGATGGCGGTACTTTTCTTATATAGGGATTTTAGGCAAAACGCGCGCGGCGCGCCGCCGGCGGCAAAACGCAGCAGCGGCAGGGCGGCCATGGATGGATGGATGGCTGAACCCTTTAAATCGGGCGGTGGCATACGCCACCTAGCCATGACCATTAACATAATTTGTACTTTGTGGTGGGTGAAATTTCCCCCCTGCCTTAATTTTATCCACCAATCAGATAACCTCTGCTTGGTCATTTCTACCCGCTTAAAGTCTATTTTGCCTTCACTGTCCCTAAACCCCAATGCTTTGAAAAAATCAGCCCCGTTGCCTTGCACTGTAGGGTTAAGCCCCTTACAGAAAAGTATGAGGTGTTCCAACCGGCGGCGCGCCGCTGCGACAACCACGTGACTAGAGTGTACTAGAATATGGACCATTGTCTAGTACACTCTACACGTGGCAGACTAGACTCTTTCCCCCTTCTCGAACTATCCATCAGCTCGGTTACGTCCAAGGGCGGACACGGCGTCACTACCAAGGAATTGCGCGGTCGGCGTGGGCCAGACCAGTGCCTCAAAAGTCCCTAAGCGATTACGTCCCTAAGCACCTAGGAGCTTCACGATTGCCATGACAACCCGTGTTAAGCGGAAGTCACATGACCCGCAGTGCCACGCCCCCGCTGTACCTTCTAGCATTTGTAAATACGCCAACCGGTTCACCGGCGCCCTTATCGCGTTTCCGCTGCGGAACGCGCCATAATCCAAAAGGAAGTCGATAAAATGCTGGCCAAGAACATCATCGAACCGTCCTCGAGTCCTTGGGCCGCTCCTGTTGTGCTGGTCAAGAAAAAGGACAACACCTGGCGATTTTGTGTTGACTATCGACACCTCAACAAGGTCACGAAAAAGGACGTCTATCCCTTGCCCCGTATCGACGACGCACTCGACTGTCTTCACGGCGCCCAATATTTCTCATCTATTGACCTTCGCTCAGGTTATTGGCAGATTGCTGTTGACCCACTGGACCGCGAAAAAACCGCATTCGTAACTCCCGATGGCCTCTATCACTTTAAAGTGATGCCTTTCGGCCTTTGCAATGCGCCGGCCACATTCGAGCGCATGATGGATTCGCTTCTTCGTTGCTTGAAATGGTCAACCTGCTTGTGCTACCTTGACGATGTCATTGTTTTTTCGCCAACATTTGACAGCCATCTTCAGCGCCTCTCCACCATTCTCGAGGTATTCCGCAATGCCGGTCTCCAACTCAACGCCTCAATATGCCGTTTCGGACGCCGTGAAATAACCGTACTTGGCCATCTCGTCAACGCGACAGGTGTCCAGCCCGATCCTGAAAAAGTTCGCGCCGTGAAGCATTTTCCTGTACCTTGTTCGGCCAAAGACGTACGCAGTTTTATAGGATTGTGCTCCTATTTCCGACGTTTTATTCGTAATTTCGCCGACATTGCGCGTCCCCTTACTGCGCTCCTCAAAAAAGACGTTGCTTTTACATGGGGCTCACCCCAAGCTGCTGCCTTTTCGGCGCTTATAGATGCCCTGACGACTTCCCCTATTTTAGCGCATTTTGATCCGACTGCACCGACGGAACTTCGCACAGATGCCAGCGGCCATGGAAACGGTGCCGTCCTCGCTCAGCGTCAGAGCGGCCACGACTGTGTTATTGCGTACGCTAGCCGCCTCCTGTCCGCACCGGAGAAGAATTACTCCATCACGGAACGAGAGTGTCTTGCTCTTGTCTGGGCTGTCGCCAAATTTCGTCCCTGCCTGTTTGGCCGCACCTTTACCGTCGTGACTGATCATCACGCCCTCTGTTGGCTTTCTTCGCTCAAAGACCCTACAGGACGCCTTGGTCGTTGGGCTCTGCGCCTCCAAGAATACTCGTTTTCAGTGGTGCACAAGTCCGGTCAGCTTCACCGAGATGCCGACTGTCTCTCACGGCATCCCGTGGATTCCCCTGACGTCTCCGAGCAAGACACCGACGCCTGCGTTTTGTCTATCTCGGACCTCGTTAATATACGGGACGAACAACGCCGCGACTCGGCTTTACGGTCTATCATCGACAGTCTCAACTCGGATCCGCCACACCCGACCCTTCCCTCCACTTGTTCTTCCTTCAGGACGGCACCTTATACCGCCATAATATGCATCCTGAGGGCCCTGAACGCCTCCTTGTCGTGCCTGCCCATCTGCAGTCAGATGTCCTTCGCCAGCTTCACGATGAGCCCACTGCTGGTCACCTTGGTGTCACCCGCACTTATGATCGCGTCAGGCGCCGTTTCTTCTGGCCTGGTCTCTATCGCTCCGTCCAACGATATGTCGCTAGCTGCGACAAATGCCAGCGCCGCAAGAGGCCAGCTATGTTACCTGCCGGTCTGCTTCATCCTATAGACATTCCCGCCGAACCATTCTTTCGTGTTGGGCTCGACCTTCTTGGTCCCTTTCCAACCTCGACATCAGGCAACAAGTGGGTCGCCGTAGCGACCGACTACGCGACGCGATACGCCATTACCCGTGCCCTCCCAACCAGTTGCGCTACGGATATCGCCGACTTTCTCCTTCATGACATCATCCTGCATCACGGTGCTCCTCCACAGCTTCTGACCGATCAAGGCCGATACTTTTTGTCTCGCGTCATCGATGACATCCTTCGTTCCTGCTATACCCACCACAAGCTCACAACTGCTTATCACCCCCAAACGAATGGACTCACAGAGCGCCTGAACCGAACTCTGACCGATATGCTTTCAATGTACGTCTCCACCGATCACCGCGATTGGGACGCTACTTTGCCGTACGTTACTTTCGCCTACAACTCGTCCCGACATGTTATCCCCGTAACAATATAAATGGAGTGAAGCGCGCGCCTCACTCTCGACCGTTCGCTGGCTGGGCGCCTCTCAAGGCGATGGCAGAAGTCGGTGAAGGCGAATGTCTGACGGCAACGGTACCCCTAGCAAGAAGTGTAATACAATCCAACCCGAGAATTACACCTCTCGCTGGAGGTGACGTCATTGCAGTAGCTTCAACGTCATCATCAACCGGAGGAGAAGAAGCGGAAGACAAGGCTGCGAAGCGAAGAGCGCGTGATGCCGAACGCAAGCGAGCGAAGCGAGCTGCCGATACCGAACTCCGTGCAACGTGGACGTGAGAAAGAAGAGCGGCGAGTGGTTGATGGAGTACATGCGGACAAAGTACTCTATGCAGTGTGCCTCCGCCGAGTCCGACAAGTGTCCGACTACCATTCGCGGAAGTTGCATTGATCTCGCCTTTACCCGAAACTGTGACGTGCGCATGCTTCTCAAAGACCTTTTGACTGTACACTTTAGCGACCACAAGGCTGTGATTATGGCCGTCAGGTACAATGACAACACAAACAGGTGCTGATGAATGTGTAAATAAATGGTTACGGTACAAATCCTCGTCTCGTCATTAATTTACGCCATTAAAGTTACTACGCCGTGTACTCTCGGCGCAAGAAATGCATTCGCATTTCCTCACGATTCCCTTCGGGGAGGTGGGGGAAATTTTTTAAATTCCGAAGCGCCGGTTGCTATAGCAACATTAGATAAAAACCTTTTCTGTCTCGAAGTTGCATCGTACGATCGGCGCGCGCCTTTGCTACTTTATCGGGTCAATATCGCCTCGCAAGCAAGCCGAGAAGTGTCCCCACCTAAAGTACTAAGAGTATATACCTTACAGCGTGATCTGAAGTCACTCCAAAAATAATAATATTAATAATTCGGAGATATGTCGATCATTTCAGTGCTCCTCTTAAGATTAATTCCATAGTCGAATTGGATTTTTGAAGTTTGCTTACAATTCTTCTTTCTCACTAAAATGTTAGTATCAATGATCGACGCACGACTATATCACACGAATGTACGCCGCGTAAATTTCAAATTCAAGTGAAAGCCTGCGCGCCATTCTCTATCCAGTCACCAGAGACTTAACGACTCCCAAGGCAATACTCGGTCTCGAGAATGAGGTTATGGTAGCCGTAAGAAAATCGGAAAGAAACCTCAGGTGAAATTATTATTATTATTTTCTTCACTCCTAGACACGCCCAGCGTCGCAGACGAGTATGCGAGCTGCGAAACGGCAAGTTGACCTATCGTAGTTGTTGTAAAACAAATTGCCACATTTGTGAGCCAAAAAATGCAAATAAAAAGTTGTAGCGCTACCTATGTTAAACAATTAAACTCATTCATTTTGTATAAATTTTCGTACATATTTGGTAAAAGTCTTGGTGGCGGCGCGCACATCTGCAAGTGCCCAAATTTTGTGAATTGATTTGAATGACGTTTCTGGACTATCTAGTTTTTAGGCACTCGTTGTCGTGTTGAATGTAGTCCGTCCGCTGCGTGATTACGTACTTACATATTACCAGTGCCTCCTCTATACTAAAGTATAGAGGATGCGCTGATGTTACGTTGTAGGTGCTCACCAATGCCTCCTTTATTTAGAAGTTTTTTTTTCTTTTTTTTTTCTTTTTTTTTTTAAGGAGGCGTTGGTGCTGCTCACGAGTATGATTAGACGGGTGGATGAATACCAGTTTTTTTTTTTTTTCGTGGCCTTTTGTCGGCGCGGATCCGCGCTCTCACAGAACGTGCTGCAGCTCCCGTGCGTCTGCGTCTATCTCCACGCAAGTGTTCATTGCGTCTGCGTCTACCTGCACGCAAGTGTCCAGAATTTATTTTCCTGGAAAAATTTCGATGTCACCAGGTCTGTGTTATCTTGAACAGGCAAACAGGACTATTATGTCTTGCTGCTAACGGTTATTGCCCACGAGGCCTAAATATGACCAGCGTCTCACCACGACCGTTGTCACGACAAAGGAGGCGTTGGTCAAGACCATTGTTCGTCGAGGGAACGCTGTATCCCCTGTTATGGCCGCCGTTTCGAAGAATGCAGACCGAGTGGAACGAGAACGAATACGCTCCTTCGCCTTGGCAGCCGACTTCAGAACCCACGCGTTACGGCGAAGGAGGCAACCTCGGCGTATTGTCTGGTCGGCGCCATGGCCGGGGTAACTATTAACGACCCAATGCGTCGCGCCCAGACGATGAAGTGACCCCGGTGCCAGTCAAAGATGTCGCCAGGATCATTGGCAAAGGCGGTTCCAGGATCCGCGAGCTTCAGCATTCCAGTGGTGCGCACCTCTGGGTCAAGAAAGACGTCGCAGATAATTACTTCGAGACCAAGATCAAGCTCTCGGACCCCGAAGAGGCGTGTCGCAAGGCCCGCGAGCTCATCGACGCGATCGTCCATCTGCCGGAAGAACCAGCATGCTCCAGCAAAAGCGAAGAACCGCCGCCTTTGCTTGACTGGGACCAGCTGCTTGCCAAAAGTGACGAAGATGCGAAGAAGCGCTGGGCCTCTCTCGCACCGATAATTAACAATTTTTACGATAATTAAAAATTTTAGACTCTGGCATTGCTGCTGCCAGCCATCATTCACATCGGCAGCCAGCCTGTTCCGAGGGAGGAGGTTGCCGCGGTCATCGAGGTGGTGGTTTCCGGCGGGGAAGATGCTCAAGTTGCGTCCATGTCTGCTGAGGAGGCGGTGGCCTTCAAGGCAGACAACAACAGTACTTGGGCCCACAACAGCCGCCACCAGACGTAGCAACTAACCCCGTGACAACGTTCGAGCTCGCGTTTTCAAACCATCCGGTAATCTTGGACGAAATCTACGAAAACAAGTTCGCGAAGCCGTCTCCAATACAGAGCCAGGCCTCGTCAATCCTGCTTCAAGTTCAAGACCTCATCGGAATCGCACAGACAGGTACAGGGAAGACTCTGGCATTCCTGCTACCTCCTGCTACCAGCCATGATTCACATCGACAGCCAGCCTATTCCAAGGAAGGAGAGGAAAGGTGCTTCAGGTCCGGTTGTCGCTCCGCCGCGCGGGCCTGCCCGGCAGATTGGGCGGGCAGCAAAAAAATACCACTACCGAGGGATCAAGTCCGTATGCGTCTACGGCGGTGGCAGTCGGCGAGAGCAGAGTCTTCGACATTGTCATGTGATGTTCCGTCCTAGCCTGTTTCCGTTCTCCTTGTTGATAGTACTTTGTTTCTTTAAATAGATAAATCATCACAGCTACCATGTGCGACTTTCGCACATGGGCAAAGAGAGAAGCAGAAGTAGTCAAATTTTAATTAGCTGCTGTAAATAAGATGCACATGTTTTTTTTTTCTTCCCCAAGCTAAACTAACGCAAATGAGAATGTAGGAATTTTTTTCAGGACCATTCTTAAGCAGGCTTTGCCTCTGAATTTTTTCCCCCTTCATTACCGCAGAAAGTTGCCCATGACTATAGAATCCTCAGCTTCAAATCACTATTTCGTCAGTTCTATCCCACATAGGATATTCTCGCATGGAAAGGAAGGTGGGCAAAATGACTACAAGAAGTATGTGTCTTCCTTTCTATCCGCATGTGTGTGAATGTTTACTTGATAACAGGCATGTGGTTGGCCTCCTGGTGATTCTTTTGTCTGTATTGCATGCCTGACTTTGCATACCATGAATCCACTTGAACTTACTCAGTTTTCTGTTGTTCTAACGACATCCTATTTTGTGTGCTGTTATGCAATGTTGCACCAGCATAGTTAGCTGACTAATGCATAAACGAACGCATCTGGCCTATTTCCTAGCTCAACACTGCTGTTCAATGGAAAAATGTTTTTGTTAATTATTAAGCTATATGCCAGAGATACCAGCAATCGTAGAGGCATTGCGTAATCAAGGAGTTCTTCCTCCACTCCACCTTGTTGAGCACAGCGCCGCCTCTCGACTGATCAATACGCGACAATTCTAAAGAATTCCCGTGAATGATCATGAAGCTCAGTGACCACTTCTTTGGAGGGATGGCGGTGCTATCTTTCCTCTTGAGTCGAGGTGTTGTGTTGACTAGAGGAACGTTCTTGAATACGGGTGTAACGCCCCGCTCCAACGCGGCAACCACTATACGCTGGGTGTTTACGATATGCGAATCACCGCGTATGAAGACTCACGACGCCACCTACAAAAAGAACGATGTGGCGTGTTAGCCGAGAGCGCGAGCCAGCGTCTTCATGTTTTGTTTCCCACTCGACGTCATCCTTTTACACAAGGTGCGCATCTGTTCCCGTTTCTCTAAACATATTCAACTATATAAGGGCTTTCCTCACGGAGAGGACGGCAACAATTGGTATCTCACAAGTAAAGTCTGAACCTTTCCAAATGCCAAACAAGGGAACGCCTCAGGGAGCCATCATATCTCCTTTGTTGTTTAACATCGCCATGCGTAGACTCGCGCGGGCCTTGGACGGTGTCCCGCAGCTAGGTTACACCCTCTACGCGGATGACATCACTCTATGGGCCACGCGCGGGTCTGTGGCCAGCAAGGAGCAGACCCTGCAGGAGGCGGCCCTGGTCGTAGAAAACTTTGCCAGAGCCAGCGGTCTCAGCTGCGCCCCCGAAAAGTCGGAGGTGATCCGTATACATGGAAAACGTTACAAAAGTAACGGACAAATAGAAATCCAAATCGAAAATCAGAAAATTAAAGAGGTCACCGTTGCTCGTATCCTGGGTTTCTGGGTTCAGAGCAACGGTAGGGCAGATTACACAATTGGTCTCCTAAAATCGGCAACCAAACAGGTGGCTAGGATGATTCAGAGGATCACCTTCCACAAAAAGGGGATGAAGGAAACCGACACTCTACGTTTAGTGCAGGCGCTCGTAATAAGTAAGTTGACATACAGCTTGCCCTTCCACACGCTCAACAAGAGCGAGGAAGGGCAAGTAGACTCTATCATTAGAGGGATCTACAGGGCGGCATTAGGTTTACCGGTGGCCACTGCGACAGACAGGCTCCTCGGGATCGGCGTGCATAACACGTACGCCGAGCTCAAGGCTGCTACATTAATCTCTCAAAGGAACCGTCTCAGCCAGACGAGGTCGGGAAGGGAGATTCTGATAAGGACGGGCTTTCCACCGCATCCCCAAAACTTGGACGAGGTGCTAGTGGACATGCCAGAATCCGTTCGACGCAACATCTCGGTAGCCCCTATCCCGAAGAATATGGCCAAAGAAAGGCATAAAAAAAGGAGAGAGGAACGAATAAAATGGCTCCGAAAACTAGTCAGAGGCAATGACAACGTACTCTACGCAGACGCTTCGATATATAATTGGAAGCGCGCAGTGGTTACGGTAATCAATAGCGACACGAGTAGCATGGTATCAAGCGCCTCCCTGTACACGTCCTCGATCGCCAAAGCCGAGTGTTTCGCCATCGCCTTGGCAATTAAACATGGGGAGCGAAAAGTCGGGAAGGCCTACATCACCATCATCTCGGATTCCCAGGAGGCGTGCCGACTCTTTACGTACGGCCGCCTCCCATTAAAAATACGCAACTTATTAGGAAGGGAACTAAAAAACACTTATAGGCTGGTCTGGTGCCCGGGACATGCTGGCCTAGAGGGTAACGAGAGGGCGGACGCTCTAGCTCGAGAGCTCACGAACCGAGCGGAGCACCAGCCGCCCTCCCAATTACAACCACCCCACACGACACTGCATGGCCTTCGCGGGGAGGAAGACAGTGATCCTGCTCGGTTGGATCCGCGCGAGATTCTTGCTCATCAGCGAGGCGCACGGCAAAAGTATGGCGTCCCCCACAAATCTCTTGAAGTGGAAGACGCAATGGACCTCCGTAGAATTCAAACGGGGGTCTATCCAAATTTATTGCGACTGCACAAAATTTTTCCAACCTTGTACGGGCACGATTGTCCGTGGTGTCGCGAATCGCCACCGACCCTCTACCACGTCTCATGGGGATGTAGTAAAAGGCCAGAGAAATTAAATTCCTTACAGGATAGGTACAGACTAGAAAGCTCTCCGGAGCAATGGGAAGCACTCCTCGCTAGCTCAGACCCGGAAGTGCAACTAGCGCTTCTGGGCCACGTCCGGCTGGCAGCAGAAGCCAGTGGAGCCCTGGACTTGGGGCCCCACCCATCTAGCTCCTAAATCCCTTCCCTTTTACCTCAATAAATGTTAGTCTCTCTCTCTAACCACGCGACGCTATCCTAGGCCCGCGCGCTGGCGTTGGCCGCTGACGTCACGCTCCCGCGAGAACGCTTCGCCCCGCTCCGCGAGAACGCCCACTCAGATAAAAGGATCCGGCGGGTTTGAGCCTCCTATGCTTAATGTACGACAATAAAACTGCGAAGTTACAATGAAAAACTTGTAGCGTACGAACGGTACTGTACTCGTACTGGATATTGTCAACGTGTAACTGTGATCACAATGAGTGCTACAGTTAAAAAAAGTTGCCTACGCGTAGTTCTTAGTTTAGCTGTTAGTTATTATTATTTATATATGAACACTTCAGCGAGAGATCTCTTTCATAAAGCAGGTTGGTCGCGGAACCGATGACAGCAAGTGAGGCAACCGATGACACCCCAATGGGGAACTAAGTTGATCAGGTGCGAAGGCGTTCGCGCGCACATCGGCGTGCTTGGCAAAAGGGACGTCTCCTCGTTCATTCGACGCCACCGACGGGACGAGTCAGGCACGGCCGGCGCCAGGAGGTCCAAGGTGTTCATGAGAAAAATTAACTACGGGAACTTCGCGACACCACACCCCTACGGAATACAACTATAAGCTTGTGAGCGAGCTAGCTTTACTTCTACATGGCTGCTACCACTGGTACTCGCGAAAAATACTTTTGAAGAATGCTGGTGGCCATATTTTTTTTGCGACAGGCCCATCCCCCTGTCAGCGAGGGGGCGATGCAGAAATCTGAGGGGGGGGGGGGGGGGGGTCAGGACATCCGGACATCCCCCCTGGATCCGCGCCTTTGAGAAGACCGCTTTTGTTACCCCTGACGGCCTTTATCAGTTTAAAGTCATGCCTTTCGGCTTATGCAACGCTCCGGCCACCTTCGAACGCATGATGGACACCCTCTTACACGGTTTTAAATGGTCCATTTGCCTGTGTTATCTTGATGACGTCATTGTATTTTCACCGAACTTTGAAACGCATCTCGACCGACTTTCTTCTATCCTTTCTGTTTTTCGCAAAGCCGGCCTGCAACTTAATTCATCTAAGTGCCACTTCGGACGTCAGCAACTTATCATGCTCGGTCATCTCGTCCACTAGCTCAACCGGTGTTCGCCCCGACCCTAACAAAGTTCGAGCTGTGCAGCAGTTCCCCATTCCGACTTGCACAAAGGAAGTTCGTAGCTTTCTGGGACTGTGCTCCTACTTCCGTCGTTTTGTGAAGAATTTTGCGGAAATCGCACGCCCTCTCACAAACTTACTGAAGAAAGGCGTCTCGTTTTTTGGGGGTGCTACACAGGCTGCCGCCTTCTCTACCCTCATCACGTCGCTCACTACACCACCTGTCCTGGCTCATTTCGACAGCTCCGCTCCAACAGAACTCCGCACCGATGCCAGCGGCTACGGAATCGGCGCTGTTTTAGTCCAGCATCAGAATGGGCATGCCCGTGTTGTCGCCTATGCCAGCCGTCTCCTTTCCTTAGCCGAACAGAACTACTCTATTACAGAACGGGAGTGTCTTGCTCTCGTTTGGGCGGTGGGAAAATTCCGCCCCTATATTTACATGGCCAGCATTTCACCGTGACTACCGATCACCACGCACTTTGCTGGCTTTCGTCGCTTAAGGATCCCACTGGGCGTCTTGGTCGCTGGGCACTCTGGCTCCAAGAATACACTTACTCTGTTTCTTATAAATCTGGCCGATTGCACCGGGATGCTGACTGTTTGTCCCGCAATCCCGTGGATCCGCCTGAAGCCTCCGATGACACGCCTGCATGTGTACTCTCGCTCTCCGCTTTAAGCCACATCCGTGATGAACAGCGCCGTGATCACATTTTAAGTGAGCTTATTCAGAAGCTGGATTCCGCAGCGCCCGATCCTTCCCTTCGCCTCTTCGTGCTTAAAGATGACACGTTATATCGCTACTACGTCCACCCGGACGGACGCGAACTGTTGCTCGTCGTTCCTACGCATCTGCGCTTGAGTGTTCTCGGCCAGCTACATGACGCCCCGACCGCTGGTCTCCTTGGAGTTTCCCGGACCTACGATCGCGTTCGGCGTCGCTTCTTTTGGCCCGGTCTTTACCGCTCCGTTCGTTGCTACGTAGCTGCTTGTGAACCCTGCCAACGCCGAAAGAAACCACCTAAGCCTCCTGCCGGCCTCCTTCAGCCCCTTGACGTCCCATCTGACCCCTTCTTCCGAGATGGCCTTGACCTCCTCGGTTCTTTCCCGACCTCTACTTCTGGAAACAAATGGATTGCCGTTGCTACGGACCACTCCACCCGCTACGCAATTACACGCGCTCTCCCTACCAGTTGTGCTACGGACGTCGCTAATTTCCTGTTACACGATGTCATCTTACATCACGGAGCCCCTTGTCAACTCCCCACTGACCGTGGCCGTTACTTTCTCTCCAGAGTTATCGATGACCTGCTTCGCTCCTGCGCGACAAAACACAACTTTACGACGGCTTACCACCCGCAAACTAACGGCTTGACTGAGCGCTTCAACAGGACGCTTACTGACATGCTTTCTATGTATGTCTCATCTGACCATCAAGACTGGGATGTTGCGTTGCCCTTCGTTACTTTCGCTTACAATTCCTCCCGTCATGATACTGCTGGTTTTTCACCCTTTTATCTTCTGTTTGGCCGCGACCCAACGTTACCTTTTGACACTATCATCCCCGATGCCGTCCATTTGCCAACTGAGTACGCTCGTGATGCCATTTCCCGAGCTGATGAGGCACGCCAAATTGCTCGCCGTCGTATACATCGCAAGGCCACCAGAAGCACCGCTACGACTCCCGTCATCGCGACGTTAACTATACTCCGGGTGCCCTTGTGCTTCTATGGACTCCGACTCGGCGTGTTGGACGCTCAGAAAAATTGATTTCGCAGTACTCCGGACCCTACCGTGTCTTACGCCGTGCAACAGACGTCACGTATGAGATTGGCCCGCTCGAGTCTTCCTCGCCAACCGTTTCATCACCTATACTGATGTTGTTCAGTGTCACAAAAGAGCGCGTAATCCAAGCGCGCGCCGAGTGTCACGCAAGCCAGAGTACCAGCCTGCCAATGCTCATTGAGAAGGTCAGTAAGGGCTTCGAGGGAGGGGGTATCTAGGTTTCGGAGTGCCTTGTTAGTGAAGGAGATGGGATATATCCTTGCGCTTTGGTGTGTGTAGGGTCTAGCAGCACCCTGAGAAGTGACCACGTGTCGCGGAGACCCAGGTTGCCGGCCATGCGGTCGCATGTCTGGCCCCACTGTTGTCGAAGAAGAGAGGAGCAGTGCTCCTCCATGTCCGACGCGAGCCGGGCCTGGACCCATGCACGTGTCTCTTTCATCCCCAAACCCGGTAAACCTATTGCCCTCGAGCACCTCCGCCCCATCTCTCTCACCTCCTGTCTCGGCAAGCTGTTCGAGCACGTCATCCTGGCTCGCCTCCAGACCTATCTGGATCATCATGACCTATATCCGGACTCTATGTTCGGCTTTCGTCCCCAGTTGTCCACCCAGGATGTCATGCTCCAGCTTTCCGAGGATGTCCTACACCCCTCCCACCACAAACGCGCTCGAGCTATCCTGGCGCTGGACCTTACCAAAGCATTCGACAATGTACACCACACCGCCATTTTGGACGCTCTCTCCTCCCTTCATGTCGGACCCCGTGTCCATGCTTACGTGACCGCTTTCCTCGCCCACCGCACAGCCGAGATCTCGTACGGCCCACTTTCTTCTCCTTCTTTCTCCCTTGGCAACAAGGGTACTCCCCAAGGCTCTGTCTTGTCCCCTCTTCTATTTAACGTCACCCTCTTCCCGCTGGCACGTGCACTACGCACTATCCCAGCTCTGTCTCATGCTTTCTACGCCGATGACATCACCCTATGGGTGACCACCGGCAATCTTGGCGACATGGAGACCACTCTCCAGGCGGGCGTGGACGCGGTGGCGACTCACGCCCGGTCTGTCGGGTTGAGCTGCTCCCCGGCCAAATCGGAGCTTTTGCTCTTTCTGCCTCGGGGGATGGCCCCCCTGTCGCCTTCTCCACTCACAGTCTCCCTTGACGGCACACCCATTCCCCTCATCTCCACTCTCCGCATTCTCGGACTCTTTCTTCAGTCCAATGGCAAGCACACCACCCTCATCACTCGACTCACAAACACTGTACACCAGACCATCCGCCTAATACGCCGCATTGCCAACCGTCACCACGGCATGCGCGAACACGACCTCCGCCGCCTAGTCCAGGCCTTCGTTCTCAGCCGCTTCATCTATTCTCTTCCGTATATTTTCCTTTCACGCACCGAGGAAGACAAAGTCAACAGCCTCATTCGTCAGGCATATAAGTCGGCCCTGTCTCTTCCCACATCTACTTCAACGGCTCGGTTACTGTCGATGGGCGTCCACAACTCCCTTACAGAGCTGACGGAGGCCCATCGCACGGCCCAGCTCCTCCGTCTCTCCCGCACTCGGCCTGGTCGCGCACTTCTCTCTACCTTTAAACTCTCCCCTCTTACCCCTCTTCCCACCTCACTGCCCATCCCTTCCCACGTCTACTCCCTGCTAACCGTTAATCCCCTTCCTAAGAATATGCACCCTGAACACCACCCGTCCCGTAGAGCAGCGCGAGCCTCCGCGCTCTGGCGTCAGTACGAACGGCAACCCGCCGTGGCTTACGTGGATGCCGCCCCGTACCGCCACTACCCAGCCCATGCCCTTGCAGTCACTGACAACTCTTTTCGACCCACTCTTACTGCCTCAGTATACACTTCGACCTCGGTCGAGGCCGAAGAGGCAGCTATTGCCCTTGCCATCACGCAAACCTCAGCGGAATACATTTTCAGTGATTCCAAGCCTGCAGTCTACAACTACGCGGTTGGACGGGTGGCATCCCCGGCCTCCGGTATCTTGCGTTCCGACACTGTTCCCTCTCGCCCAATCCAAATCATCTGGGTGCCCGCTCACGCGGCCCATCCTGGAAACGAGGCGGCCAATTCCATCGCTCGCGATTCGACTGACCGAGCAAGCCCGCCCCCGCCGGGAATGGATACGCGCGATGCGCTCCTCACGTACCACGATATCACCTTGCACTACCGCCTATCTCGTCTCACCTTCCCCCCACCGCACAAATCCCTTTCCCAGCACCACCAACACTTGTGGCGCCACCTTCAGGCCCACACCTTTCTTACTCCTGCACGGCTTGCCCTCTTCCACCCCGGGACTTACTCGCCGGCCTGCCGCTTATGTGACAGCTCCCGCGCCGATTACGATCACATCTTTCTCCTGCCCGGCACACTTGCCCCCTGCCTCTTGGCACCTAACCAGTCCGCAGCAGTGGGAGGCTGCTTTGTCCAGCACCGAGCCGGATCTCCAACTCCGGCTGGTGACCTGGGCAGAGGACGTCGCGACTATAGGCACGGCCTGGACGCCACAACCGGCAGCCTGAAGGCCGCCCACAACGCTGCTTTTTAATTTTCATTACTTCGGGCCTTCTCAATAAAAGTTTTCCACCACCATCACCATCACGCAAGCCAGCGAAAGAACACGCCGGCCCCGCGGCAACTTCAATAGAGGGGGAGAGCGCATACGCCTCAAGCAACAACGCTAACAACGGCGCCGAAACGTCTGGAACCTGGAAGAGACTCGACGGAGCGACGTTAACCGGAGAGAGAGAGAGAAGACACGCGCGCGCCGAGACACCTTCTCACCCGGCGGGTCGAGAGAGAGATAACTACAGCGTGTAAGCGTGCGTGAACAGCATGAGTCATCACCCCCCCCCCCCCCTCTACGACGCGGCGGTGGTCGAAGGTACCAGAAAAGACTCGAAGTTTCCCAAGCTTTGGCCGTGCTACGGAATCACAACTCGGATCGAATGTTCGAGAAGGACCGTCGACGGCTATATAAACGCCGTGCGAGCATTGTCAGTTCGGAGTCCAGTGAGGAATTCAGGAGTTGAGTCCGCACCGTGAAGTGATGTAACGTGAAGACCAAGCGTCTGCGGAAAAAGGGGATTCCCCGGCAAGCTAGTCGACGAGTTCATCGAGCGTCTGCATTTCCGGAAGAAGTTCCTTCTTCGAGATTTGCGCGAGCTACGCCGAGATCGTCTGACTCCAAGACCAACCAGCACGGTGAATACGATTGGACACTTAGTGTTCCTATTTATTTTGTACTTTACGTGTTGGACTCTTAGTGCTTGTCGTGAATTATTTTCTTGTGTTTGTTAATACCCATCTGATTTGTATTGTGTTGTGTCTAGCCTAAGTGTGCAAGTGTGTGTGTAACTGTCTTGTGTGAAGAATATATTTTGTTGTGTTTTGACAACTCTGGGCTCTGACTCGGTCTTTGGACAGCAACCGGCGTTCGCTGGCGCACCAGAGGGCCCACTCTTAATTGTCCTTGCTTTCGTGGGATTATTTTCGGAAGCTGCTAAGTCGGCTTTGGAATTTGATCCGGCGTCTGCGCCTCGTTCACCGGGGTCTGTGACATTCAGGTATCCCGCCTTAAACCTTACCACTCGCATGGGTCATAGCAAGCACCGTGACGGTGCTTGAGCAGCCGGGGGTCATGCTCAAGGCATCCTGGAATGAGGACGCCTCTCCAAAGCTGCATTTATACATTAAAGATGTTTATTCTCTCTCTCTCATGTCACGGTATGATTCATCTATAGAGGAGCATCGATGAAGAAGACGCTGATGATCTGGCGCGCGCTCTCGGCCATATGGTTGACGCTTGATCGCCTTGTAAATATACTGTAAATACGTTTTCCTGTTGTGTTTGCCTCCCCGTAACAATATATATAGTGTGAGACAACGGTTAGGTCGCAAGTCTCATCATTATTGTCCCAAGCCTAAGCCCCACAACGATGGTCTCCAGCCGTGATGATGAGTATGTACAGATGACAAGATAAAGCGTAAATATAATGCTCACACTAAACCCCCTCCACCCCCCCCCCCCCCCCCCCCCTCGTGCGAGCGGCCGGCCCGGCCGTGGCTTAGACTGGAAACGAACGGTGAACGGCGAGCGAATGTTACGGGTAGTATTTAACAGTAAACGGATAGCGCTTGACTAGTCAAGACTGCACATAGCGCCAGTAGCGCACCCACAATTTCTGCCAGGGGGGGTTCAATTTCTTTTGCTTTTTTTTTTTGGGGGGGGGGGGGGAGAGCAAGCACTTTGCATAATATGCAATTTCCTTGCATTTCCCAGACGAATTCAAAAGCAAATACAATGCCGAATGATGACGATGTTTATTTCTTCAGTGTTTTACTCAAAGTAATTTAAAAGTGAATGAATAAATACAAGACAATGATAGAGTTTTTCGTAATCAGGAAAATTGGACCTCAAGCCACCTCCTAAATTGTAATGACAATATGAGCAGAGCACTGAAGGTACACGTTGGACTGGTGGAGCTGGATGTGTGGTGTGTGTGTGTAGGGGGGGGGGGGTACAACCCCCCCCCCCCCCCCCCCCGGTCGTTGCGCCACTGCAGAGCGCACAGGTTCCAGCAAGTTTCAGTCCGACAGGAGAGCCTCTGACCCAGCCCCACTACAACGTCTTTGTCTTTGCCATTGCTCGTGACATTATCCCCGGCCGATGAAGCACCGTCCCGGTGCTTGTTCTGGTCAAAATGGGTTATCACAGTTGTAACGCTTGGGGCGGGAAACATGTACGATGTCGCTGCGTGGTGAGGCAGTCGATGAGGTCGATGCCATGGGAGTTATCTCATAGGTGACAGGAGTCACCTGGCGCAGCACGGTGTAGGGCCTGACTTACCGCGACATTAACTTTTCACAGAGGCCGACACGACGAGATGGGAGCCAGAGAAGGACGAGAAAGCCCGGTGGAAAATCAGTATCCCGGTGTCGACGATCGTAAATGGCCTTTTGTGCAGTCTGCGATGACGAGAGCCGAGCGCGGGCTACGTGCGCGCGACGAGCGCGCGCGTGATGGCATCTTGCGCATAGGAAGTCGTGGACGTGGGGGCCGGATCACAAGGGAGCAAGGTGTCTAAGGGTAGTAAAGGATGGAGTCCGAAAAGAAGATAGAAGGGTGAGTAGCCGGCAGTTTCATGATGCGATAAGTTGTACGCAGATGTGACGAACGTAAGCGCAACGTCCCAATCGTGGTGATCATCGGAAACGTACATGGGAAGCAGGGTGATATGAGGTCGTGAAGTCAATTGTGATGAGTAGCACATGATCGAAGCAGATCGTCAACCACACGAGACAGGAAGCAGCGACCGCGACCTGTGAGTAGGTGACGTGGAGCACCATGTTCGAGGATGACGTCGTACAGTAGGAAGTCGGCTACGTCTGTGGCGCAGCTGGTTGGTAACGCTCGAGTAAATGCATATCGAGTGGTATAATCCGTATCGACTGCAATCCATCTGTTGCCTTTCGTGGAAATTGGAAAGGGACCGAGCAAGTCCAGGCCCACTCGATAAAACGGCTCGGTTGGAACGAATTGGCTGAAGGAGACCAGCAGGCTGAGTCGCAGGTTTCTTGCGATGCTGACACAGGTCACAAGATGATACGCAGCGGCGAACGGACTGATAAAGGCCCTTCCAGAAAAAAAAAAAACGTCGTCGTATGCGATCATAAGTTCTCTAGACGCCTAAGTGCCCGGAAGTGGGGGCGTCATGAAACTGGACGAGGACATCCCTGCGCAGATGATGCGGGACAACAAGCAGGAGTGCTGCGCCGTCGGGGTGCATGCTGCGGCAGTAAAGAACGTTATCCTGAAGCAAGAACATGTTGAATGAAGGGTCGAGGGTGCCGGATTGCAGACGATCAATAAGAGAGAGCAATAACGATGGATCTCTACGTTGTTCGTCGGCCACATGGATGAAGTCTGTTATCACAAAGACAGGTGTCGGGGTCTGTTTCAGTGGAGTCGGGTGGTTCAACGGGATGGTGGGAAAGGCAGTCGGCGTCATTGTGTAACTTGCCAGATTTGTACACTACCGAGAACGTGTACTCCTGTAATCGGAATGCCCAACGGCCGAGCCTCCCTGTGGGGTCTTTAAGTGTTGAGAGCCAGCAGAGCGCATGATGGTCTGTTATATATGACCACGAACGGCCGTCCATATAGGTACGGACGGAATTTCGCGACAGCTGCAGACGAGACCTAGGCACTCCCGCTCTGTAATAGTGTAATTATTTTCCGACTGTGACAGAAGACGACTAGCATACGCTATCACACGGTGCATCTTCTCCTTGCATATACGTCCCAACTTGCCAGTTCTTCGTGCGTGTTAAACCACACGTGAGCCGTGCCCCGTAGGTAGAAAATGACGTTGGTGAGCATTAGGGTCTCATCCCACCTGTGGTGCTTGCTGACGCGCTCGTACAATATAGGAGCCAATCGTCGACGTCATTGTTGTCCATGCCCCAAAACGTGCAGGGGTCGAGGGGATGCGAAAGGACCACGGTTGCCGGAGCCGCGGGTGCGGGCTGCGATGACTGCGTACTGTCTTCGGCATGCATAGAGGCGGGAGAAACGTGGCGTCCGCTCCGAAGGTCCAGGGTCGGGTGGAATATAGCCCGCAACCTCCACCAAGAAGATGTTACAGGGAGTATTTAATTAACAGTAAACGGCTAGCACTTGTAGTCAAGACTGCACAGAGCGCACAGGTTCCAGCAGGTTTAAGTCCGGCAGGAGAGCCTCTGAGACCCAGCCCCACTACAACGTCTTTGTCTTTGCCATTGCTCGTGACATGTATATATATATATATATATGAGCCTTGTGCCCATAGGGCAAACACCGATAGTGCCTCTGCCGCCTTTTTAAGCTTAGGAAAGTGGTGGAAAAGCGGATCCGGAACGAACTACATGTATCCACTCTGAGCTCATACTTAGCGGCTCAGTTTCCACCTAGGGGACTCAGCCATTCCGTAACAGCAGTCACCAGTCAAATGTCCGATAAGAATACAGCTAGATGGCGTGAAACCCTTAGAACAACTTCTTTAGATCTTACCCGTATTGTTCAAAATCATTATCAGCAGGCTTTTAAGGACTCGTTAATACGGAACGACAATTGTGCGCCAGTAGTGATTTCAGCACGCACGAAATCGCCGAATTAGAAGCTTATAAATAAAAAAATCTAAGTGAGATTCACGAAAAAAAGTGTAAAAAGTTGCTCCGTGATGGTGTGGGCCGCTCGTTGTTTCCAAGGCAGGTAATAACGGCGGTTCCGATAAAATCCTTTCCTAGGCTAGAGCACAGCCCGCCGCCTCTTTCTAACGTGGTTAACCTCTCCCATGAGAGCCTAACTGGGGATGAACTTTGCATTTTGTCACGGGGCCTAACCTTTTGTCCTGCAACCGGCGGATATGACGACTTTCAATTGGCTAAAGATTTGGAAAACTTTTCACGCAACATGCGCCTACGGGAATATTTCCACGACTGCCCATCCACTTCTGACACGCTACCAGTTATGGCTTCTAGCAAACGTTGGACCCCTCCGGCCCAGCGTGATAAATGCCTAGACATGTACATTGCCGCCGTCCAACGTGACGTCCTTAAAGCTTACGAAAACCAAAATTAATTTAATCCAAATATTTTATTAGAGGAAAGGAAAGCTATCGCATCATTGGCCAAACGCAGTGACATTGTGATAAAACCAGCGGACAAAGGAGGTGCCGTGGTGATCATGAGCACAACGGACTATATAAACGAAGCCCAGAGCCAGCTAAGTGATCAGACTTTCTATAAGCGTCTAGACGGGGATCCTACCACAAATTTTAAAACAGTAGTCCAAGACACCATTAAAGGTCTCGTAAAAGCGAAGCAATTAAGCGATAACGCAGTAGGTTCACTCGTCCCACTCAGTCCCATCCCGGGCAGGTTTTACTTACTACCTAAAATACACAAAGAAAACTGTCCCGGACGCCCTGTTGTTTCAGGCATTGGCACTGTCACGGAGCAACTTTCGCGCTACGTTGATGTAATAATCAGCAGTCTTCCATGTACCTTCTCATCTTATCTTAAAGATACGAACCATTTTTGTTGGACATCGACGACCTCCTTATACCAGAAAATTCCCTGCTCGTTACATTAGATGTGGTCTCACTCTATACAAACATCCCCCATAATGATGGCATTCAGGCAGTTGTTCATGCCTATGACAGATCGTCTGATGATCAGAAAACCATTGGTAGTGACACACTGTCTACATTATTGAAATTAATTTTACAACTCAATAATTTTGAATTTGATGGTTCGCACTACCTTCAAATAAGCGGCACATCAATGGGCACTCGCATTGGACCTAATTATGCTAGCATTTTCATGTCTGTTCTGGAGGATGACTTTCTTGGCAAGCGGGAACTAAAACCTCTTTATTATAAGCGGTTTATAGATGACATTTTTTTTATCTGGCCTCATGGTGAAAATGAACTGTTATCGTTTATAGCCGATTTCAATACCGCCCACCCATCCATTTCTTTTTCGCATGAATACTCTCGTTCTACGATTAACTTTCTGGACGTTACAGTTTCCCTATCTAACAACAAACTAACCACTAAACTTTACAGAAAACCAACGGACAGGCATCGTTATCTTCACTTTAAAAGTTCTCACGTAAAACACTGGAAAACCAGTGTACCATATAGTCAGGCGCTCCGTTTTAAAAAACTTTGCTCGAAACAGTCGGACTTCTATGAAAACTGTGAACAACTTCGCGAAGCTTTAATTCAGCAGGAATACCCATGTCATATTGTGGATGATGCCGTTAAAAGGGCCGATGCGCTAAATCGGAAGGATTTGTTCCGTGCAAAAAAACAGTCGCCCATTCAGACACAAAGTGCCCTCGTTCTAACCCACTCAGCATCGGTTCCAAATGTCTCGTCAATCCTTAAAAAACATTTCAACATACTAGCACAGAGTGATCACCTTAATGTTATCTTTCCAGAGCCCCCACGGGTAGTCTTCAGACGGTCTAGTAATCTGCATGACATCTTAACGTCATCTAAAACAAGGATTCCTGAGACTGCGGGTTGCCAACCTTGCAAGAAAACACGGTGCAAAGTTTGTACACACATGACAACATCATGTATTGCCAAAAGCACTGCCTCCGATTTCCAGATGAAAATTAAAGGTAATTTTACGTGTGACACTAACAACTGTATCTATTTGCTCGAATGTTCTGTTTGCAAATTACAGTACGTTGGACAAACTGAAACGCCGTTCCGGTATCGCTTTAACAACCACAAGTGCGACGCAGCTACTCTCCCTCATCTTCCACTATCAAAACACGTGCTCATTCCGGGCCACTCATTTGATAAAATCATCGCAACAATCCTTCAATCTGGTTTTCATTCCCACCACGAAAGAGAGCTTCGAGAATTCTATCTGATTCATAAATTTAAAGCGGTTACTTGTGGAATCAATGAAAGTGCTGGCAAACTTTATTTTTTACCCGTTTAGTGTTTTATCCGCGTTTTTACACCTTGCAAGTTCGTAGCCCCTTATCATTGCACATGTACTTTTATCCCTATCACTTTTGGTTTCTTTGAGGTAAAAAAGGTGTGCGTCTGCATTTCCGGCTGTCATTCTTCTTTGACATTTGACTGTGCGGCTGAAACGTCAGTAAAGTCGTGTTATTGTTTTTTTCTCTTTTTTTACTCCGTTCTCCTGCCCTTTGAATTATATATATATATATATATATATATATATATATATATATATATGCACATGCATAGTTATACATATGAACATGCATTTCGTTACGGTTCTATAACACATATTATATGGCATGCTTACGTAGGGATATGCATATTTCCGCAGCATTAATTCGAAATTATATTGCTGTTTATTACTTAATCTTGTCATTAAATCTTTCATTTATTTTATATTTTATTTCATTTATTTTCACACACTCATAGAATTTGTATAAAATACGCCTGCCGACAAACACAAAGAATACCACGTGTGCAAAGAATTCAATGGATCGCAGCGGACGTTCAACTCGGAGGTTAGTGGAGGTCGCAGTGCAGGAGTCCTTTAAGCCAGGGAGGGTGTATGACCGTCTTTGTGGTCAAATACTAACCTGGCAGCAGCGACCGCTCGCATCCCTTTTGTTAATATGTTTTTCACAATGCCACTGTATGTACACGCAGCTTTGTACCCCTCTATGGCACCACTGTACATGCCTGTCGCTTTTGATGTGGTGATGTGGTGATGTACATGCCTGTCGCTTTTGATCAACATGAGCCATCAGATGTGTCGACACTCACGACGCCACTAAATCCCGTCAGTCACGCCCGCATGCTTTTTGTTAATACGTTTTCAAATCCCACTCCATGCACGCCCAACTTTGTACCCCTGTATAGCACCACTGTACATGCCCATCGTTTTGATGATTTTGACATGGGTCATTGCACGTGTTGACATCCATGACGACACGAAATCTGTGCACACCTTTGGTCATGGGCTACTCACGATTTAGGAGCTTGTTTTCACAGCCTTGTTGTATTCACTTTTTTTAATAATTCTACTCTGTGCACGCGCGTTTTTCCATTTGCGTGTTCGTTGTATTCTTTTTTACTTTGTATTTATTTATTTTTTCACTTTGTATTTTTTTCTTCTCTTTTCACCCTTACGGCAAAAAGGTATAAATTGAGCTCTGTATGCTTGTACACGCACTCTTGATGAAGGCCGGACCCCGGCCGAAACGTCAGTAAAGTCTTGTTATGTTTTTCCTACGTGCTTCTATTTTTTTGAACTACTTCTGTGCCGGCTCCGGTTACTCTTTACTTCAATGATATATGTGTACACACACACACACACACACACACACACACACACACACACACACACACACACACACACACACACACACACACACACACACACACACACACACCACACACACACACACACACACACACACACACACACACACACACACACACACACATACACACACACACACACACACACACACGCATATATATATATATATATATATATATATATATATATATATATTGTGAGATGTCAACCGATGCGATGCCTTTATTTCCGAGCAGTCGCCCGAGGCAGAGACGAAGCACCGCACGAGACAAAAGATGAGTCGTATGTACAGATGACGACGACGATATGCACAAATAGCGCTCACACTAACTTCCCCCTCTTCAGGAAAGCGGTCAGCAAGACCGCAAGCTACAAAGGGTAGGTACGGCGCATGTAGGGTTTGAGGCGAGATACGTGAACGATTTCCGTAGTGCGGCGGCGGCGGTCAGTAGCTGAGGTGACAGGAGTGACGCGGTAGTTAACGGCCGAAGTTCTTTGCAAAACGGTGTAGGGGCCGAGATATCTGTGGATAAATTTTTCACAGAGCCCCGGTGCGCGAACAGGTGTCCACAAAAGAACTTAGTCGCCTGGGCGGAACGAAGCAACGCGACGCGTCGCATCGTAGCGAATTTTCCGTTTGTCCTGAATGGTAGCGGTGTTGGTGCGGGCAATTTCACGGCAGCGGGAGATGCGAGCAGGAAATTCTTCAGGAAGAGACGCGGATGGGGCAGCAGGTGCTGAAAGGAGTGTAGCATACAAGACGAAAGACGGCGCACGACCGTACACAAGGAAAAAGGGACTGTAAATGGTTGTACGTTGTACGGCAGTATTATACGCAAACGTCACGAAAGCTAGGATGGTGTTCCAGTTGGTGTGATTGGGTCGAACATACATTGACATCATGTCGGACAAAGTTCGATGAAAACACTCTGTAAGACCATTTGTTTGCGGATGGTACGATGATGTGGTCTTATGGGTGGTTTCAGAGGCCTGAAGGACTTCACGAAGGACATGCGATAGGAACGTCTTGCCACGGTCACTCAGGAGGACACGAGGTGCGCCGTGGCGCAAAACGATACTGTGCACGAAAAACTCGGCGACTTCGGAGGCAGTACCAGAGCGAAGAGCAGCTATCTCAGCGTACCGCGTTAGATGATCCACTGCGGTAACGATCCAGCGGTGACCAGCGGGCGTGAGTGGAAGGGGTCTGTACAAGTCTATGCCCACAATTCGAAGGGGGTGGACGGGTATGGTAGAGGCTGCAGAGGACCGGCTGGAAGGGATGTCGAGCGTTTTCTGTGCTGGCATGACGCGCAGGATCCAACGTATTTGGCGACGGAGGTGGAAAGGCCCGGGCAGAAAAAACGCGTTTTGATGCGGTCGTAGGTCTTATGAAAGCCCAAGTGGCCAGCCGTCGCGTCGTCGTGAAATGCTTCTAATACTTGGAGTCGAAGTGAGCGAGGTATGACTGGTACCCATCGGTTACCGGAAGGATGGTAGATTGATCGAAATAACGCTCCACCTTGAAGCTTAAAACGCGAAAGTTGTCGTCTTAAGCGACTGTTGGGGGGTCGTGCCAAGCCAGTAAGTCGGTCGATCAGCGTACGGCAGTATGGGTCAGTACGTTGGAGTGAGACGAGGTCAGTAGACGGAAGAAAGTCAACTGAGGCAACTGACTGTCCCGGGCTACTGGGCGTGTGCTGAGACGTGTGGCTAGATGGTGACGTGCATACCGAAGGTGAAGCATGGGTGTTTGAGGACAGCGGGCAGCGCGACAAAGCGTCGGCATCTTGATATTGCTTGCCGGATCTATACGTGACAGTGAAGTCATATTCCTGTAAGCGCAGTACCCAACGGCCGACCGAGACGTCCAGACAAGTTTTTCAGGGACGACAACCAACAGAGAGCATGATGGTCGGTCACAACTGTGAAATGGCGGCCGTAGAGATGGGGTTAAAATTTTTGTATTGACCACACGATGGCGAGGCATTCCTGTTCTGTAATTGTGTAGTTGCGCTCAGCAGGAGAAAGAGCACGACTTGCATAAGCCACGACTTGCTCTTCGGACTTCTGATTCCGCTGCAGCAGGACAGCGCCAATTCCATGCCCAGTGGCATCAGTGTGTAGAATAGTAGGGGCCGTTGCATCGAAATGACGGAGCACGGGCCCTGACGTGAGAACTCGTTTGAGGGTCTGGAAGGCGGCTTCACAGTCGTCCGACCACACAAAGTACGCGCTCGAAGTCAGAAGTTTGTGTAGAGGAGCGGCGATGGTGGCGAAGTCACGGACAAAGCGGCGGTAGTAGGACGCCAGTCCTAAAAGCTGCGGAGTTCCTTAAGTGCGGTTGGTGGCGGAAATTGCAGTACTGCAGCGATTTTATCGAGATCAGGCTGGATGCCATGCTTACTGACGACGTGGCCCAATACTTTATACACAAATAGCGCTCACACAAGATGATGAGTCGTTTGTACAGATGACGACGACGATATGCGCAAAATGCGCTCACAATATATATATATATATATATATATATATATATATATATATATATATATATATATATTGCAGGTAGAGTTGATAAAGCGGTTTAACAAGCCGGATCGTTGTAAACCGACCTAGCGCGAACCACACGATCGTCAACGTCTTCTTCCACACACTGGCTGGCACAGAGCTGGTGCCGATGTGCTCCGGTACAATCACTCCCCACGCAGAAAGGAGCCAACCCGGCGACTTAGGGGATTGACAGCACAGGAGGGTCGTAGCACGGTTTCAGCCGAGTGACGTGAACTGTTTCACGCCCTCGGCAGCGGTGGTCGGAAGATGGCTCGAGCGGCTCAATGATGTAGTTGACCGGAGATGTTTGCTCGACTACTCGGTAGGGACCGTGGTAATTCGAGAGAAGCTTGGTCGAAAGGCCGGGAGTAGTGGACGGGACCCAGAGCCAAACTAGCATTCCCGGGGAATAGTGGGCGCTAGATGCGGATTCGTCATGGCGAGATTTTTGGCGACATTGGTCTTGCGCGGTAAACGAGCGAGCCAGTTGACGACACTCTTCAGCATAAGCAGCCGCTTCGGAAACAGGCGAGGCTTCAGAAACATCGGGTCGGTAGGGGAGAATGGTGTCCATGGAACAGGATGGTTCACGTCCATATAGAAGAAAAAAAGGAGAGAAGCCGGTGGTAGCTTGTGGCGCAGAGTTATAGGCGTACGTGACGAAGGGGAGCACCCGGTCCCAATTGGAGTGATCATCGGACACGTACATCGCAAGCATATCTCCAAGGGTGCGGTTGAAACGCTCCGTCATGCCGTTTGTTTGCGGATGGTACGCAGAGGTGGTGCGGTGAACAATGCGGCATTCTTGGAGCAGTGCCTCGATAGCGTTTGAGAGAAAGACGCGGCCACGATCGCTTAATAATTCACGGGGCGCACCGTGTCGCAAAATGAGGCGGCGAAGAAGGAAGCGAGCGACGTCTGTCGCGGTGGCAGCTGGCAGCGCAGATGTTTCAGCGTACCGTGTGAGATGGTCGACGGCGACAATGATCCACCGGTTGCCCGCAGGAGTGTTGGGGAGGGGACCGTAAAGATCAATGCCGACACGGTCAAATGGTCTTGTAGGGCACGGTAAAGGTTGTAGAGGACCAGTGGTGCTATGAGGGGGAGTCTTGCGGCGTTGGCACGAAAGGCATGATCGCACGTACTGGCGAATGTATCGATACATGCCGCGCCAGTAATACCTCAGGCGTAGGCGGGAGTAGGTCTTGAATACGCCAGCGTGGCCGCATTGAGGATCATCGTGGAAGGCGGTGCATATGTCCGAGCGCAGATGACGGGGGATAACAAGCAGCCATCTGCGGCCATCGGTTAGGTAATTGCGGCGGTACAACAAGCCTTCACGAACGACAAAGTGATGCCCTTGACGACGAATGGTGCGTGAAACAGATTCAAGCGAACGGTGAGAGAGAACGTCAAGCAGAGAAGCGATCCAGGGATCCTTGCGTTGCTCGGCCGGCATGTCGGTGATGCTGAGGGACGACGAATCGCAGGTGGAAGTTTGTAAACAAAGTAAGTCAGACGGAAGAGGAGAACGGGATAGGGCATCGGCGTCTGAATGTTTGCGTCCCGAGCGATAAATAACACGTATGTCATACTCTTGAAGGCGTAAAGCCTAACGAGCGAGACGGCCAGTGGGGTCTTTCATAGATGACAACCAGCATAAGGCATGGTGAGGCTCTGGTGAGGCGGGAGCGGCGGCAGAAGTAACGGCATCGATATGCAGTGGTGTCGTATCGCAATTGGGCGCATCAAACGGAAAGATGGCATCAAAAGTGTCGAGACGACCAACAGATTCGCCATGTAATAGAGTTGAAGAGCAGGGAAACGGATTACACGCATAAACTGCACTGGAATCATCATCAAGTGAGACGACTGCGAACGGTAGGACAACGTTCCGGCGACGCGCACATTCCTCAGACGGTACAAAAAGTGCAGGTGAATTGGGGACAGCGTCACAGGTGACGGACACTAAGGCGACAGAGAAGGCAGGGATGATGACGTCTGCAGCGACAACCACTTCAGCAGACGGGCGAGGGTCATCGTCGGTTGCGGTACAGAACGGAGACAAGGCGAGTTGTGCACGTGCGCAGTCGACCACTGCATGATGCGCGGAAAGGAAGTCCCAGCCCAGGATAACGGCGTGCGATGCATGAGAAAGGACGACAAATTCGACAATGTAGAGCGCATCTTGAATTAAAACACGAGCGGTGCAGGTGGCCGAAGGCTTGACGTGCTGCGAGCTCGCTGTGCGTAGCGAAATATCAAAAAGCGGAGTCGTCACTTTGTTCAGTTTGCGGCAGAGAATCTCACTAATCACACAAACAGCTGCTCCTGTGTCGACAAGAGCGTTCGTCGCGACACCGTCTATAAACACTACAATCTCGTTAGGTGGCGAAAGAAGAGGCCTTGCAAATTTCGACGACGGCGTAGTTCTTGCCTCAGGAACTGCGGCTGTTAGTTTTCCTCCTGGTCGTGGTTGGAACGGCGAAGCATGGGGGAAAGGGAGCGGCGGCGGGGAGAAGGAGATCGGCGTGAACTGAAGGCGGGGCGACGTGAATACGGGTCCGTGGCGTCAGATGTAAGACGGTGTGTAGCTTGCTGAGGGACATGGCTAAGGTTGGGAGCGCCATCTCGAAAATAGAGTCCGCGGCGGCGACAGAAGCGCGCAACATGTCCAGGAATACCGCAAGCGTAGCACACTGGCCGGTTGTCCGGAGTGCGCCAGGGGTTTAGAGGTGGTCTCGGTTGCGAGAACGGTACGTAAACCGGCCGTACCGGACTTGGCGGAGTGTAGAAGTTGGTGGCTGGGCTGGATGGGACTGGCGTCGGTTGGGCATGAGATCGTGTAAGGGCCTCAGCATAAGTTAGCGGCGCCGTTACTTGCGGCGGCGCCGTAACGTGCGGCGGCGAAGCGGGGGACGGGAGGGCCTCAGCAACTTGCGTCTGGATAACCCGACGAAGCGACTGGTCCAGTGGGGGGAGAGGCTCAGTGACCGATGCCACAAGAGAGAGCTGACGTGCAACTTCCTCACGTACGTATTGCTGAATTTGAGGCAGCAACGAGGTGTAATCAAAACCAGCGCTGTTGGGAGCCAAAGCTGAAAGGTCAGCCGTTTGCATTCCAGGGCGACGTGTGGAGATGCGCTGTTTACGCAGCTCGTCAAAACTTTGGCAAAGTTCAATGACTTCAGTAACGCTCTGTGGGTTTTTTGCCACGAGCATATGAAAAGCGTCATCGTCGATGCCTTTCATGATGTGTTTGATTCGGTCAGGTTCCGACATGGCCGCATTCACTCGCCTACAGAGGCCGATGACATCCTCAATGTAGCTTGTGAAGGTCTCACCAATTTGTTGAGATCGTCCGCGGAGGCTGTGTTCAGCGCGAAGCTTGCGCACTGCTGGCCGACCGAAAAACGAAACGAGGGTCTCTTTGAAAGCTGACCAGGTGGTAAAATCAGCCTCGTGGTTCTTGAACCACAGATGGGCCACGCCGGTAAGATAAAAGATGGCATGAGTCAACTTGTCGCGGTCATCCCACTTGTTGTGTGCACTAACACGTTCATACTCGGCCAGCCAGTCTTCCACGTCGTGATCGTCAGTGCCACTGAAGACTGGAGGATCACGCAGATGAAGCACCCCAGAGCACACGACAGGTGTGGGAGCGGGAGAAGCTCGCGAGGGTCCGGCATCCTCAGTCATTGTGAAGGCAGATGGTAGCGTACGGCTGCGGAGTTCCAGGACGCTGAAGGGGACTACCCAGCACCTCCACCAAATGCAACAAGAGTATTTTGCAGGTAGAGTTGATAAAGCGGTTTAACAAGCCGGATCGTTGAAAACCGACCTAGCGCGAACCACACGATCGTCAACGTCTTCTTCCACACACTGGCTGGCACAGAGCTGGTGCCGATGTGCTCCGGTACAATATATATATATATATATATATATATATATATATATATATATATATATATACACGCAATGATAGGGTAAATGGTGAACATAAAAAAGAGAGAATATAGATATAGCTATATATAGAATCAACATGTAATCATCGAATTATTTGAACCATGCAGCATGCATGTACGCCGACCTTGTCTTATTTAGGGCCGACACTTGGTTTACCCTTTTCTGGTAGCATTGACTTTACTGTGAAAACTTTAATTGGTTGAATATATATCCCACCTGTGCCAGGCCTAAAGATCCTAAAGGGTCCTAAAGAAGGGAACTGCCCACTGCACTTGCGTGCGGCCGACATTGCATGCTACGTACGTGTCCCCTGTATCATGCACCAAGATTTAAAAATATGCAAATGCCACGTAGCTGGACATAACCAAGGTAATGTTGTGTGCCGTCGCTTGGAGATACTAGATTATTTTTTGCATTCCGACTAATTACATGATTAGTTTTAATTAATCAACTTCTGAAATATTATAATTAGATAAAAAGTGTCAATGAGAAAATTGTAGAGCAACATGAGAATCTCCCGGTACAGCTTTCTGTTGCTCAATACGTGCTACATAAAAGTTTTTTTCCGAGCGTGAAAGATGCCCGCGAATACTCGCAAAGTGCCTCGAGCGACCAGTCACGCGTCAATGACTGAAATAACATTTATTAGAGGTCCGGCGAGGACGCGAACTCGTCGCGAACTCACGCGTCAATTTTGCGTTTATTCGCGGGCTTCTCTCATCATTGCCGATCATTCCCGAAGATGAGGGTGCCCTCCAGAAGCAGCTGAATCACAGCTAGCTGCATGTGTGCTTCGATAAAATATGCACAGCTAGAAATCTGAAAAAGGTAGTATCGAGACGGTTATCCACCATGAAGCAGAAAGGTGTGTAAGCATGGCCTCAATATCGCTGACAGACATAGATAAACGGTATCTTCGCAATGCCTGCATACTGCCAAATTGTGTAGTCGTGCCTGTTTTGTGGATATTGTTTTACCTGTTTATGTACCTATATGGGACGTACCTTCCACTTGTAAACATATTAGTTGAATATCTAGCGTTTCGCTCTTTAATTGTCTGCAACTCTTCTAATACGTACGTATATATACCTGCTTGTTGCGCTAGGAAACATGCATTGCTGCGAAATCCAACTAGGCCCAGCTTATTACCACCACTATTTTGAGCGCAATACTAGGTTGCAACTGTTCCAATTACAAGCCAACCGAACAGCAATGTTTTTAGTATGAATTCAACTGGAACCTGTTTAATGCCACAGCTAGGTACTTACTTTAAGACCACTACAAACAAACACTTATCCCACACCAAGAAGACTACATTTCTACATGGCAGACAAATATCTTAACACACAGTGTGCAGACTGCAATGCACCACTTGACTTCGAACACATGCTATGGTCGTGCAACCGAACCAACGAAAATTTAGCCAAGGATCGGAACAGGCTAAAGGCAGCGATTCGCAGCCCGGGCCTGACCGAGCAGCTATGGGCCGTCCAGGAAGCCCACGACGCGGCCAAAAGGCTCTGCTTGTGTAGGGTGCGACTGTTTTCACAACAAATCCGTGCAGGGGCGGGGCCTCGCCTCGATGACGTATCACCATTTTCTTTTTTTTCCCCTCTCTGGCGGTGCGGTCGGTGTGCGGCGCCTCAGTTCGGATCAGCTCATTCCACGTGAGCGAGAAGTTGGCGCGTGTATCATATTCGCGGCGTGCGTTGTTTTGTTTCGCTTGTGAAAGCGCGGAATGCAATGATGAGCGAGCCTCCTGACCGACAGAAGGTGATCGAAAAGTACCTCCAAGGGTTACATCTTCATGAAGACGGCTACTCCCATGGCTACCTGAAGTCAGATGATGAGCTTAAGCTATTTGAGAGGTCCTTGGCTGCTGTCAACGAGAGGTACGCTGTGCGGACATCAAGACACCTGAACAAGCCGTCTAAATGTAAGGATGTATCGACTGCTTCTTAATGTTTCGCTCGGCGCGTAGATTTATCATTCAAAAACGCAGGAGTAATTTTAACCAGGGACTCAACCCGGCAGAACGATTTGTTTTCAATTGCGGTTAGTGCGCAACACTAGACAATTGATTTATCTTGATTCGCCTTTTTGAAGATCGGGTTATCGTTGTTCTGGTTACCGGTTCAGAGTTCCCCTGGCACCGATTTATTTCAGTTTGAGTGGAGTATTGTTCTGGTTACCGCGACATGACCCGATCCTCAGAAAATTTGATAAACGTAAAAATAACAGAACTGTTATTTTTCGGTTTCAGTCATGATTAGAACCGCGCATGCAAGCTAATTGTGACCAAATGAGAAAGTCTGCCCCTGTGCTCTTTACATAAATGCTTCAGAGCTGCGCTTGGGCGTTTGTTTTGTAAGCATCTGCGCATGTTTTTTTTACATTGAATTTAATTCAATTAATAGAAAATTGAATTTTTTTAACACTGAACAGTTCAATATGAGGCCTATGCCTTGTAGCAGGACCACGGGTGGCACACACGGCCGTGTCACGACATGGAGTACAGCCACGGCCGCTCGATGAAAACGCACACATGTGCGTTTTCATCGAGCGGCCGTGGTACAGATATATGGTGGCCCATCTAGTCACCATAGTACAGCCCCAGCGCAATTCGTGTCTCGTGTTGCGCACGATTGCTCTTTCAATGTTAAAAAAACATGCGCAGATGCTTACCAACCAAACGCCCAAGCGCAGCTCTGAAGCATTTATGTAAAGAGCACAGGGGCAGACTTTCTCATTTTTAAAGTCACAATTAGCTTGTATGCGCGGTTCTAATCATGACTGAAACCGAAAAATAACAGTTCAGTTATTTTTACGCTTATCAAAATTTGTGAGGGTCGGGTCATGTCGCGGTAACCAGAACAATACTCCACTCAACTGAAATAAATCGGTGCCAGGGGAACTCTGAACCGATAACCAGAACAATGATAACCCGATCTTCAAAAAGGCGAAACAAGATAGATGAATTGTCTAGTGTTTCGCACTAACCGCAACTGAAAAGAAGACGTTTTGCCGGGTTGAGTCCCTGGGTAAAATTACTACTGCGTTTTTCAATGATAAATCTACGCGCAGAGCGAAACATTAAGAAGCAGTCGATACATCCTTACATTTAGACGGCTTGTTCAGGTCTCTTGATGTCCGCACATCATACCTCTCGTTGACGGCAGCCAAGGACCTCTCAAATAGCTTAAGCTCATCGTCTGACTTCAGGTAGCCATGGGAGTAGCCGTCTTCATGATGATGTAACCCTTGGAGGTACTTTTCGATCAACCACTGTCGTTCAGGAGGCTCGCTCATCGTTGCATTCTGCGCGTTCACAAGCGAAACAAAGCAACGCACGCCGCGAATATGATATGCGCGCCAACTTCTCTCTCACGTGGAATGAGAAGATCTGAACTGAGGCGCCGCACACCGACCGCGCCGCCAAACAGAGAGGAAAAAAAAAGAAAATGGTGAAACGTCATCGAGGCGAGGCCCCGCCCCTGCACGGATTTGTTGTGAAAACAGTTGCACCCTCCCAACGTGGGAGCAGCCCCCTTTGTGAGGCAACTGATAACTTACAGGACCTAATAAATGTTTTCCTTCTTTCCTTCAACTGCAACCCTCACCAGCCATACAGGAAGCAACTGAACCCAGTAGAGATCCAACTCGAACCTTATATCTGAAGCACGGTGTAAGATATATACATTTTAAGTGGGGACACTCGTGAGGCGCGATCGACCAGATGAAGTAGCAACAGCGCGCGTCAATCGGCCCGGTGCCGGCAGCGGATACTTATCGGCGGTACGAGGCAACTTCAAGACAGAAAAGGTTTTATCTACTGTTGGTATAGCAACCGGGCGATTCGCGGGAAGTTCGAAATGGTTGCGCGACGCACGAAAGTAGGTCACCGTGGTGAGAGCGCGAGGGAAGAGGGCATCGCCTAGACGGAGCAGAGTCTGCAGAGACGGCGGCGCGATCTCTGGTTGCTTGTGTTATCCGCGCAAACTTTTGCCTGCGTTCTAAATGCGCCTCGGTAAGGCCAACCGTGACGAGGCCAAATCAAAACGCGCCAAGCGGCGTTCAAACTCGTAAGACACGATTCACAGCACGGGACGGATCGCCGATTTAGTCTTCGGACTAGCGTGACGTGGCTCAGTGCAACCGAATCACGTCGCACTAAAGGAAGCCGCTGACAAAATGCTCGCGGCATGATTTGTTGAAGCTCAGCCATGTCTCTGATTAAGTGGCCCAACACGTCGTGTTAATCCGGCTTAAGAAATGCTTAGAGGCCCTCGGATTTTGTGCTATTGAAATCTTTGTAGCTGTTCTTCGCTCGCCTTCCGTAACATTGTTAGTTGCTTGCGTGCTGAGCCGCGTTCGCTGAATGAACATATTTTGAAGATTGCCGTCTGCAAAATGAGCCATGTGCAAAATCTGACGAAACAACAGGACTACACAACAAGCGACGATGGGCAGAAAATGCATCGTTAGAGGTTGCAAGTTAGGTTACCAGACCTGCAAAGAAAAATCAATTTTGTTCGATATGTTCCTTCTGATCCAGAACGCCTCAAAGCCTGGGCTCAAGCGATTCCTTGGAAGGACCATACGCTCGTACGTACAAAGGATGTAGTTTGCAGCAAACATTTCACAGACGATATGTTTTTGAAGAAAAGATACTTCTCAGAGCTAGGAGGAGAGCTCCTGCTTGACGTGCCAAAAGGAAGCGTTCTTTTGGAAGATGCAATTTCTCGCGTTTTTCCGTCTTCTCCCGCACAACCTTTGCTGGACCACCTTGCACACCACGTTGTTCGCCCCACTGTTATCCCCAGTGCTGAACATTCCGCCATGTATTAACCATTCAAACCACCACCATAATGTAATTCGGGACAACACGAAACGGTACCTAATTGATGTACGCACAGTAATTGATCCCGGTACCGTAAGTGGTTGCTTCGCAACAGAGGAGCAATGCTTCTCGTTTACGAATAGTCACGCGCTCTCGTTCGAAGTTCTGCTTTGCTGCCAATCAAAAGCACGGGTGCCCCCCTCCCTGTTAGTGCGCTCGGAGACCCCGCAGCGAGATCGCCGATGCGAGAGCACCGAGTACCGTCAGCGAGTGCGCGTAAACCAAACTGCTTAAGAAATAGAACCGCAAAACACGAAATTTTGAAAAAGCTTCGGATCAAGCACGTGTCTGTTACACGCGAACAAATAGTAAGTTGGCAGGGAACGCGAGAACCAGCTTCTAATGCCAGCATGTTTCCCATAAAGAAGCAGAGAGACCGCGCCTGCCGCATGCCTCAGAGCCATGCATGCCACATAGAGACGAGTAATCCGTAGCAGTAAAGGCCCGTTTGTTGACCCTTTTCGAGGAGCAGTTTGCTCTAGAGGAACGAGATGGCGCTTTCGACGGCGCGCCATACGTTGCCTCGGCGAATGCGCACGAATACGAAACCATTACTGCTTCTGCCCTGCTACTGTGCGATCAGCTGTCGGGAATGCAACTGGGTGTTCGCTAATGCGCTTTGTCTAATTCATGCTGCAAAGTGTGTAACGATAAAGGGAAGACGTGTGCGGTAGTTAGCTGCAAAATTTGTGATTCGCATATAAATAATGCCAATATAAGGAACGGAATCAACCTGTTTCGCCGCTGCTAAATACGGACTGCCTGTGTTGCCGGCCCTTCGTGATGCACGGCTTTTCTCGAGGATAAAAAGAGATAATTCATCCGCCAGCGCTGTATGGCTAACCTCCAAAGAAAAGACTTCAACTCCGGAACGTCGGCACTTAAGAGTGAGTACCGCTTGTTACAAAAGGAAGTAGCGCCACTTACTGGGATAGTAAGTTTCTCGCACCTTATCTAAACACATTCACCCCTACTCACCCGCAAACTTACGCTCATTCTATCGCCAACGTATCAATAATAAGTGAATGGGCGCTCACTTGAATCAATGTGCCGAAGCATGAGTGACGGCGACTACACCGACAAGACACGCATGTTGGAAGCTGAACGTTTCGTGACGGTCCGCAGAGTAAGCGAGGGGCTAGCGATAATACGTCCTTGCTACAAGCTTTGTGCGCAGCAAGAACAAATCTATCGCAGCAGAGCACCCCCGCAAGCAATGAAGCTGAAAATACACAATCAGATAGTGGCCGCACCGAGGAACGTTACTGAGTCAGAAACAAGACAAGCCGCTGCTTTAAAATGTTTGCCAAATAAAGAACGAAGAGCACACTGATCCCGATTTAATTCATAAGCGGGATCAGCTCGGAATACATCTCCATATCTCTAGCCCCGCTTTAAGCACCGTATGCGCTGCTCGCGCCGTTTGGACAAGGCGTACTGAGCTCTGAAAGCACTTGCATGTCCTCTAAAGCTGTGCCCAAAGCTTCGTGTCGTCCAGACAGTCGCAGTCTACGATATGTGTCGAAACGGAGGTTTGCTGCGCCGTATCGGCGTCACGCGCTTGCATTGTAAACACGGAGGTACTGTAATGGCACGTACACACTAGCGGCAAAACGCGCGCGGCCCGCCGCCGGCGGCAAGAGGCGCGCCGCGAAAGCAGCCGCGAAACAGGTTTTTCTACCTGAACGTCGGAAAAACATGTTGCTCATTGCTGTGAAAAGGGAAGTCGTACGCGTTGCGAAACCACGTAAGACCAAATTCTCGCATACGTGAGCCAAAAATTGCAAATAAAAAGTTGTAGCGCCACCTATCCTACGAAATTAAACTCAATTATTGCATATATGTTCTGATACATATTTGGTAATGAGGTGTTGGTGGCGACGCGCACATCTGCAAGTGCCCAGATTTTGAATTGATGCGAATGACATTTCTCAACTATCTAGTTTTTTGGCGCATGCCTGTTGTAACTTTGAATGTAGTCCGTCCGCGGCGTGACTACGTACAAGTTACGTTTGAGGTGCTACCGAAGGTGATTAGACGGGCGGATTAATACCAATTTTTTTCTTCGTGGCCTTTTGTCGGCGCGGATTCGCGGTCTCACAGCACGTGCTGCTGGTGCTGCAGCTTCCGTGCTGCCGCGTTCTATTATTCATTTTTGCGTCTGGCGTCAACCTGTACGCAAGTGTCCGTCATCGCGTCTGCGTCTACCTCCACTCAAGTGTCCAGAATTTTTTTTCTTTCTGGAGAGATTTCGTTGTCACCAGGTCTGTTTTATCTTGAACGGGCCTATCGTACCTTGCTGGTAACGGCCATTGCCCACAAGGCCTACAACTGACTAGCGTAGCATCGCGACCGTCGTTTGGCCAGGGAACGCTGTATCCCCTGTTATGGACGCCGCTTCGAAGAATACAGATTATGAGTGGATCGAGGACGAATACGCTCCTCCACCTTCGCAGCCGACTTCAGAACCCAGGTGTTACGGCGGAGCAGGCAACCTCGGCGCAGCGGCTGGCCGTGGCCGGGCTAACTATGAACGACCCAATGCGTCGCGCACAGACGCTGAAGTGATCTCGGTGCCCGTCAAAGATGTTTCCAGGATCATTGGCAGAGGCGGTTCCAGGATTCGCGAGCTTCAGGATTCCAGTGGAGCGCGCATCTGGGTCAAGAGAGACGACGCAGATAATTACTTCGAGACCAAGATCGAGCTTTCAGGCTCCGAAGAGGCGCGTCGCAAGGCCCGCGAGCTCATCGACGCGATCGTCCATCCGCCGGAAGAACCAGCGTGCTCCAGCAAAACCGAAGAACCGCCACCTTTGCTCGACTGGGACAAGCTGCTTGCCAGGAGCGACGAAGAGGCGAAGAAGCGCTGGGCCTCTCTCGCACCGATAATTAAAAATTTTTACGTTGAAGATCCTGAAGTTGCATCCATGTCTGCAGAGGAGGCGGCGGCCTTCCGGGCAGCCAGCAACAATATAGTTGTCAAGTACTTGGGCCCAGAACAACAGCCGCCACCAGACGTTGCAACTAACCCCGTGACGACGTTCGAGCAGGCGTTTTCAAACTATCCGCAAATCTTGGACGAAATCTACAAAAACAAGTTCGCGAAGCCGTCTCCAATACAGAGCCAGGCCTGGCCAATACTGCTTCAAGGTCAAGACCTCATCGGAATCGCACAGACAGGTACAGGAAAGACTTTGGCATTCCTGCTACCAGCCTTGATTCACATTGACAGTCAGCCTGTTCCGAGGGAGGAGAGGAAAGGTCCTTCGTGTCTGATTCTCGCTCCGACGCGCGAGCTTGCCCAGCAGATTGAGCGAGAAGCAAATAAATATCACTACCGAGGGATAAAGTGCGTATGCATCTACGGCGGTGGCAGTCGGCGAGAGCAGATACAGACCGTCAACCTTGGCGTGGAGATCGTCATCGCAACACCCGGCCGCCTCAACGACCTTGTCATGAACAGGATCATCGACCTTAACTTTGTCACTTTCTTGGTCCTGGACGAGGCAGACCGCATGCTGGACATGGGCTTTGAGATCCAGATCCGGAAGGTGATGCTGGACATAAGGCCTGACCGGCAGACTGTCATGACAAGTGCCACCTGGCCAGAGGGTGTGCGTCGCCTTTCCCAGCAGTACATGACAAACCCATTCCAGGTGTTTGTCGGCTCCTTGGACCTCGCTGCAGTGCACACAGTGACACAGACAGTCATCCTGTGCGAGGAAGAGGAAAAGAGGGAGCAGCTTCTGGCTTTCTTCAACTCCATGCAGCCGGAAGACAAAGTGATCGTCTTTGTCGACAGGAAGGCCATGGTGGACCACCTGACAAGCGACTTTGTCCTGGCCGGCATCAACTGCGATTCCATCCACGGATCCAGAGAGCAGTGCGACCGTGAGCGAGCACTTGAAGATCTACGGGATGGCAGAGTGCGCATCTTGATTGCCACCGATGTTGCTGCACGAGGGTTGGACATCAAAGATGTGACGCACATCTTCAACTACGACTTCCCTCACAACGTGGAAGAGTATGTCCATCGCGTGGGTCGCACGGGTCGAGCTGGGCGTACAGGCACAGCCATCACGCTCATAACTCGCGGCAACTGGAGGCAGGCTCGTGAGCTGATCAGCATCTTGGAGGAAGCCAGCCAAGAAGTCCCCACTGAGCTCTACGCGATGGCTGACCGCTTTGATGCTTGGAAGGAACGCCGTGCCGAGGAGGAGCGTAGCTTTGGCATGGACCGCGGTGGCCGACGTGGTGGTTTCCGGCGGGGAGGAGGCGGTGGCGGCAATCGCAACCGTTGGTGAGAGGACAGTAGTTGTGATATGCTGTTGTTATGGTTTGACTAGCGTTCATGTGTTGTTACGCTTTATATTGTTTATTGCGATGAAGTCCTTTTATGACTAATTGACGAGCAAATAAACCGGTGATACACGCTGCATGTTGCCTCTTTGCTTAGGCTGTGCACATAGCCAAGAGAGCACTTTTCCCTCCATCTGTGGACATGTGCAACACAGCCTGCCGGCATTCGCACTTCCAGGTGCCACTTTGCATGTTCCTTGTGCTTTCTTGGTGCATTCAGGTTCTCGGTGCATGAAAGAGGAAAGAAAAAAAAAAGAAAGCAGCGTTAAACGAAGGTAAGGGCTGTTCAAAAGGCAATATTAGGTAAAAATTGAGGCAACTTGCGAGGCATGCTTGGTGAATTTATGCCGAGGTGCTGCGGGAGCCATAAGTATGCAGGCATCCTTCGCATGGAATTTGGTGGTGAAATGGTGCAGGCTAGTGCGACAAAACTGCCTTCACAATAAGGCTTACATCAAACACTACACAAGGAGATGGGACAAGGCATCAATCTTGTGTTATGTTTGCCCTAAGCTTTATTATGAATTGGTACCAGCCAGCCTGTAAATGAATACATTATGCAATACTAAAGGTGTATTTTTGCTTTCAGTTCCACTATAAGATCTGTCAATTTGGGAGAAAGTAGTTTTTCCGCTTTTTCAAACAAGTAGTATTGCTCCCATTGATGTGCTTTGAACAATGTGACAAAAAATGCATTTTGTTACTGCCTTAGGCAATTATTGCCTGTTACCTGTTTCCTTTATTCAAAATGCAAGTGCTGTAAATTTACTGTGAATGCATTGTTGCAAATGGCCATGTTCTGCCGCTCCTGTGTGTGCATGCTTACATTTTTTTGGTGGGAAATCTTCAATGGCCCCAGTTGCCATGACTCGGAAGTGTTGAAGTGCGCTAAGCATGTCGATGTAACTAGACATATACAGGATCTGCATAAAAAATTATCGAAAAAGGAGAAATGGTTGTAGCTCTAATTATTTTTTGTTGCCACTACAGCTATGACCCTCCGGGAAAAAGCAATCAACAATTGCACTTATAATGTTTGTCAAGTGAGGTCTGCTTTTTGCACATTGATCACTGTCACACAGGCATGTGCGAGCATGGTTGAGTACAGATCAAATCAAGGATCAAAGGCCGTTAAATGCATGCCATGTTCAAACACTAGTTTGTTCTAGCTGGCGTCTGTTTCATGCTTTGGTTCAACTCTGGAAAAGTTCAATGCTTACTTCATGGAGAATCGAAAATGCCTGCTTAACATGGCTACAAGATTGTGCTCCGAACGAAATGGTAGGGACTTCCCCTCATGTGGAAGCAATTTAAAAAGCCTCCCAAGGTCCTTGCGACTGTGGGGCTCATAAAATTATGGTAACTGTGTATTGTCTACGGTTCTTACGGGTGGCCTTTTGTGTGCAGCTCGCGGCTTGTAATAAGTTGATGCAGTTTTTGCCATACATCTGCAGCACATGTTAAGCGCTCCTGAGTTGTGCAATTTTCCCGAGTTAAGTTTCAAGACTGGTTCTCACAAGAGCAGCTGTCTACAAAAGTTGCAGCTGTGTAAACCTTGATGGACATGTGGTATATTGTGGACCACATTAGAGCGCACATACTGTAATGGGAAGTGCTAGTGGTAGTCCGAATTCTTCAGTGAGCTTTTCGCGCTCAGTTGTAGAGAGTTTGTGCTTTCTTTAACTGTTAAGCACCTGCTAGAATTCCGTATAGGGTTAACACTGTGTGTGAATAAGTGAACAAAACATTGTGGCAGAAACCATCAACAATGAATTTTAAAGTCTGCGATAGTTTTGGAATCTCCACTACTGCTAGTATGTTGGCTGCCACTTCGTTGCAACAGCTGTAGATGATGTGGGTACTCTGGACGCGGAGGCATCTGTTGCGGATGGGTTGCTATAGCTTTAATATAGTTAGGGCTACATACTTCTTGTGAACAGCACAAAGAGCAATGGAACGAAAAATGTCAGGCGTAACGTTGAGAGACAGGATGTGAGCGGTGTGGATCACAGAGCAAACAGGGATAACCACTATTCTAATTGACATTAAACGAAAGAAATGGAGCTGGCCAGGCCATGTAATGCATAGGGTAGATAACCAATGGGCTATTAGAGTTACAGAATGGGTGCCAAGAGAAGGGAAGTGCAGTCGAGGATGGCAGAAAACTAGGTAGGGTGATGAAATTAGGAAACATGCAGGTAGAAATTGGAATGTAGCGCAAGACAGAGTAATTGGAGATCTCAGGGGGAGGTCTTCGTGCTGCAGTGGCCGGGCAAAAAAAATATGCCGATGTTGATGACTTCCTGTTCGCACCTTGGAACATCTGTTACGGAGGATTGGCCAAGAATGTCTAGATACCAAAATCCCATTGCAGTGCCGCAGGTTGTCTATTCGGACACATACCCAAGCGCACAAGCTAGTCTCGGGGGACTGGTTATGGTGCCACCGTTTATTGTTTGAGATCGCCCATCCAAAGCCGCCGAAGTAGGTAAATAAAGCTGTTTCTTTACTTATAAAAAGGTGGGCAGCACAATCACTGCTTGTAGCTTAGTTACTCAGCACTTCTGTCACGCTTCCTTGGATGGTGCCAGGTTTTTCATAAGAGAGAGAGACACAAAAGACTTCTGTGTCTGCATAATGTTCTGAGAAACTGCTGGTTGTGATGATCGAGAAACTAAGAGGAGACACTGAGTGGGGGAGGTTTACAGGGAACCATCTTCAAGCATATGAATTTCTCTTTGCACGTCTTAACTTTACTGAAATGTCTCTGTACCTTTTTATCCCTTGCGAGAGCGAGAAGGTGTGTTCACAGATGGAACTTCGTCTTTTTCCTCATAGGTACAGTCGGCAGTGCTTGTTGAAATGCAAAGTGAAATATGTTGACATATCTGGCATATAACATAATAATTAACAAAAACATTTTTACACTGAACAGTAGTTCTGAGCTAAGAAATAGGGCAGATGTGTTTTTTTAAGCATTGGTTCGATAAGCATGATGGTGCAGGCATTGCATCACAGCACACAAAATAGGATGTCTTTAGAACAACAGAAAACTGAGCAAGTTCATGTGGATTCATGGTATGCAAAGTCGGGCACGCACTGTACAGACAAAAGAATCACCAGGAGGCCAACCACATGCCTGTTATCAAGTAAACGTTTACACACATGCGGATAGAAAGGAAGACGCATACTTCTTGTGGTCATATTTTTTGCACCTTCCTTTCCATGCGAGGATATCCTACGTGGCATAGCACTGATGAAATAATGATTTGAAGCTGAGGATTCTATTGTCAAGAACGGTCCTGAGTAAAATTCCTGCATTCTCATTTGCATTAGTTTAGGTTGGGGAAGAGAAAACATAAGCATCTTATTTACAGCAGCAAATTAAGCAAAGTATGACTTATTCTTTCTTTCTCTTTGCCCTTGGGCAAATGCGAAACAGTCGCACATGGAAGCTGTGATGATTTATCTGTTCAGATAAAACAGAAAGCTCTATCAACAAGGAGAATGAAAACAGGTTAGGACGGAACATCACATGACAATCTCGAAGCCATGGTAACAAAAATATATTGTTACGGATGATCGATGTTTATTCACAGGTGAAGACTAGGATGGATGAGAGGTCGCCACGATGTCGCCACCGAAATGTAGCCGTGGCTACTGCTGAGTTCTTCGTTCTCCGCCTCTTCTATCTCCTCTTTGCCATGTTACAATCCCCCTTTCGCAGACGAAGCCCACTGGGAGTGTCGCTGTTCTTCGGCGGGGTAGTAGCGCTCAATGCGTGCAACATGAGCAAGCTGGGTTTTCTTGGAACGCCTATCTGTAGACAAAACCCATGCAACCACCTAAGTAAGGTTGCTCAGGCGATCTAAAACAACGATACGGGCCCACATAATGTGACAAGAACTTGCTGCACAAGCCACGCTTGCATTGTGGGGTCCATAGCAGCACTAGGTCACCTTTTTCAAAATAAATGGCTTGATGGGATCTATCGTACCGATCATTCGAGCGGTTTTGCGATGCCAATGTGCCGACGCGGGCTATTCGGCGGGCTTCCTCGACGAGGCAAAGTGTCTTGGCGACGGAATCCTCAGCGTCCAGAGAAAACGGCAGGATCGTGTCGAGGAAGCTCCGCGGTGATCGAGCATAAGGCGGATAGAACGAGCTGTAATTCGTTGTCTCATGCTTCGCAGTGTTGTAGACGTATGTTATGAATGGCAACACATCATCCCAGTTCTTGTGGTTAGAGGACACATACATAGATAGCATGCTTGTCAAAGTTCGATTCGTTGGTTCAACAAGACCGTTGGTTTGCGGACGGTATGGCGTCGAGTGACGAAATTGTGTTCCACATAGCCGAAACAGCTCTTCAACAGCGTCGGCCACGGATTCACGACCGCGATCACTTATGATCACGCGAGGTGGGCCATGGCGTAGGACGACATAATGCAACAAGAAAGCAGCGACGCAAACAGCGGTAGATAACGGCACTGCTGCGGTCTCTGTGTAGCGTGTACAGTGGTCTACACAAATGATGATTCATTGATTGTTATTCGATGACTGTGGGAAAGGCCCTAACCGCGTGACAGGTAAGTAGCAGTTTCTAGCTACCAAGTGTGCGGAGAGTATGGGAGAGAGCAGAAATAGCATTAGTGGTGAGGGTGAATTGGGACTAGGGCATCATCACACAGAAAGTGGATTTTCAAGGCGACGAGCGCGCGCGGCTGTTCAGACTACGTGGTTCAGACTGACCGGGTTGGGTGTTCTGGCTGCCCACGCCGCCAGCGAGGCGGAGCATTTTGCAATTTCACGGACGTGACAACAAAACGCTATGAACTAGGTGCTGTGCACTTACCAGTTAGACCCAAATCCTGCCCAATCTTCTTCCATAGCTCTTTCTTATAGTCGGCTTCCGTGTACCTTGGGTTACATTTGTTGTACAGGACCGGGTACTGCTTGATTGTGTCCAGCAGCAGTTCCATAGAGAACACAGCTGGTTCAGACATGGTTGACGCCGTTTGCATGCTATATGTTGGATGTTTACATTCGTTCACCAGCGCTTCCGCCATCTTGGGTTTCGATTGGCTGCGGCCAAAGCGGCCAACTTTTCCGCGCACAAGAAATCGGTCCGTGCGCGATGCGGCCAGGCGGTCACGGATCCGCCTGTCCGCATGCCCGCTCCGCCTTCGGTGTAAACATGCCTTAAGACCTTCCGGCATCCAGACAATGTCTTGAAAGGTTCCTCAACTATGGACAGCCTACTTCCCAAGAGCCGATATGCAGATAGGAGCCCGGAGAGAAGGCAAGGTATGGCATCAGACGAGGTTGGCTTGCACAGGCTAGCTGCCTGATGTCATTCTCCCTCCTAGTTCTTTTATTGCGATAGCAATTATATGGACACTCCAAAGCAGATTTCTGCCGTCGGCGTCGCCGTTGCCGTCGCCGTCGCCGTGAGGTTCCGTATGACGTCAGTGGAGATGAAATCGTCGCCGCGCGCCGCCGAACGCTGTATGTGCGAGTGAAAGGGCGCGAGGGACGCGCGCTTTCACGGGGAGTGAACGCACGGCGGAGAACAAACGCGCGTTCTGTGCCGTGCTCCCTTAAGGGCTGCAGAAGTAGGCGTCTCTTTCCTCCTTTACAATCACCATATATGTAGAGCAAACGCGCCTTCTTCTGACGCACGAAAGGCCGTGAGGGGGGGGGGGAGGGAAGGGAAGGGAGGCGACGTTTAGCTGCGGCACCAAGTGCCTATTTATATCAGAGGCTCCGGCAACAGTCACCAACGCCGCACGCATTTTGTGCGAACGCGGGCAAAACGCCGACGGCGTCGACAACAGTGCTGTGTGTTGCCGGTGCTGCTGCATGTCCAAGTTTGTACAGCGGATAAAACTACTATCCTTACTCCGTATAGCTCTCTACTAAGTTGCTATCGCAATTGATGCTTCGCCTTTCGGGGGAAACTGCGACAACTTTTTTTTACAGCGAAGCTGTTTATATATGGCTATGGTTCCGTGCATTCTTTCTCTTTGTGTGCAAAAATGTGGGCCAATCCTGGCGATAGTGGAGAAGGGGTCCAAGCGCAATGGCACATAACACTGTGGACTCTGGGTGGAGGGCTCGGGCTCTGGGACCTGTAACGCACCCTTGAACTACCGTTGTCACACCGGGCACCCAAAGAGGTCCCAGGCATAAGGGTGGGAACAGAGGTTTTTACAAAATTGTTTTTTACATTTTTTCCAAAAAGAAATATGATGGGATTTTAGCAAAGGCCGACCTACGTCGGCCATGTCTACATTTGCACCGCTATCTCTTCGTTGGCGTTCCAAGCGCTCGCATATCTAGTTTCCTTTCCTTCCACTCTCCTGTGGTGGTAGTGCCGTCAGAAGGTCACGCGTGTCTAGTTTTCTCCGGCTCCTCCGGACGGCGATCCCGTCGTCTAGGCGAATGTATATAAAAAACCAGGAAGACAAGTTGCCGCTCTCCATTTTGAATTTCACTTCTCTTCTGCCGTCGTAATGGGGAGGCACGTATAGTCCAGACTCCCGAGGAGCGACGTCCCTACAAAGAGCATCGTCCCACATGCGCTTGGTGTTTTGTACACGATCTCCATTGGTGGTGTTTGCTGTCCGCCGGCGCCGATTGCATTCTCGTTCTGTTCCTGCGGTCGCTCCTCGTAGACGCGTTGCTCCCCGAGAGTCTGGACTATACGAGAATAAGATGGAATTAACATAATAATGATATGAAATGTGTGTGCGTACCACTCATCATGATGACTACCGATCAAGGCAATAAATGTTTTCGTGCCTTTGTTCAAAATTCTGTGTCGTGTGCTAAACAGCTTCGCTGGTGATTCATCTTCACAGAGTGGAATGGCTCATGATTTTTTTTCTTCCTCCATGGCTGTCTAACTCTGCCGGACTACTTGGCGCAGTAATGCGGGCACAACTAAATACAGTGACTGCAATTAAGTACACGGATGGCACATGCATTGGATGCTGCTGATGTTGATGCTTTTCTGTTGTGCTCATCTTGTGTATCGTACCATAGTATTTGAATAAAAGCTGTGACTGGATGTGATGCAAGTGAACTGTGGCACACTCTTTCTTTGCTTCACAGGCATTTTTATTCCACACTTTGTACAAGGTTTATGAAACAAATGTGGATCAACTGAGAAAAAAAGAAAGCACCAGGAGTGAGAACAAACTTAGTCAAGTTATTTTGTGGAACGCTATCTAACTGGACGCGCCTTGCATGTTCTGCTTGGAAAAGGATAGCATGTGTCTGCTGCTACATACAATAAAACCTCGTTACAAGAGACACTCAAGGGACACTGGAAACATGTCTCTTGTAACCAAGGTCTCTGGTAACCAAAAATTCTGACAACACTGAGGAGTCGAACTAGACCACTTTATTATACATCAGCATCAAAGTGTGTGACATCTGTTATGCGAACAGAGCTCTCGTATAATATACCTCGTATAACCGAGTGTCTCTTGTAACAGTGTCCCTTATAACGAGATTTTGCTGTACTACCTGCATCCTTTTTAGGAATTGTGGAGGAGCCTTTAACCAGTAAAACACGTTGTGGGGCTAGTTGGTGCATAGCTTTCAAAAGATGAAGCGCCAACAGTGATAGCACATAGAAGAAACAAGCACATAGAAACATAGCACATAGAAGAAACAAAGACAGGACAGGCGCGCCTGTCCTGTCTTTGTTCCTTCCTAATGTGCTGTCACTGTTGGCGCTTCATCTTTTGAGAGCCTTTAACAGTCATTGCAGTGGCACTGGAGTTTTCTAAGTGTTTTACAGAAGTCTTGATTTTTTTTTCTATCTCACGAGATTTAGACGCAGGATTTTCTAATGCACATTGGAGCCAGGAGCTCGTAGCTGCCATTTACAGTAATTTAGTTTAATGTATGAAGGAGTGATGGAAGTATGGTCACATATGTTTCACAGTATTGTAAAGCTTCTCCTACAAAGTTGTGAAACCATGCAAGTGGCTGCTTATTGGTGACGGAACAGAAGTCTGCTGTTTGCATTGAGATTTATGCAAATGGAGCTCTTGAGAACATTCCTTTATTAGTGTGATCTATTGTGTTTGTTTGCGTCATGCAAAGCTTATAGAATGTGGCCATGTTGACCAGTGTGGGCATTTGTGGACCAGTGTGGGCATGCAGTGTGGGCATTTAATAACCGGGAATGTTAATTCGGCTTTTTAATATAGGTATTGCAGTGAAAAAACTTTGGAGAGACATTTGCTACCCCTCGTGGTTCCCTTGCAAGCTGCAGTGGTTATAATCATATCACTAAAAGCTGATAGTAGCTGGCAGTTTCTAGCTGGGAACAAGCACTTTCTCGTCTGTAAAGTGGACTCGGTGCAGTGGGTGAGATTTGAGGATCACTGATGCGTATTTTGTACCCTCGCTTTCTTTACATGTGTCCACTGTCAGGGAAAACTTATTTGTGACATACAAGCAAACGCAACTTCTCCGTTCTGTCACACAATGCTTCTACTACTACATGGGAAAAAAGAATTGGCCACTATGATTCATTGGAAGATACCATTAATTTGTAATGAAATGTGTCTGTACGGCCCTCAGTTCAAATTTTGGGCTACTATGTGCACTTGGAAACAAATGAAGTGTATTCTTCAAGATCAGATGACTCTGTATGGGCCAAAGCTTTCCACCCCATGTTCTGTTTTAGAGCGATAGGTTTTGAGGCCTTTCTCTGAATCACATTAGTCATTTCGATTTTTCAACAGAGCTGAAATCAGCAACAGGCTTTAAAAAATTCCTTCCTCCTCTGGGTTCATCTTAGGTCAAGGTAATGACATCTCGGTGTGACAGTCTTCTACACTGCACAGTTTAGGTAATATGTTCTGTACTCAATGCAGCACCAGATATACATTATTCTTCTGGCAAAACTGCTGGCTCGATTTAGCCAATTTCGCGGTGGCCAAGACGTCAATGTTACCGTGAGCAACAGAGCATCGAGAGAACATTGAGAGTTAGCTCCTTGGCTGTTGCTATTACGTCAGTGACAGTGGCCATTGTCAGGTCATTCTCAGGCCATTGTCAGCTTTTCCCTCACCATGGTGTTCAGAAGAACAAAACTACCCCCTCTACTGCCACTTAGATACGAACCCGTGTCCCTTTGGCAATGTACAGTTTGGGCGCTACCGAGCTAAACTGCTTGCTGATCTCCACTCAAATTTCTCATGGTGGTACCATTTTGCAAGGGGTTTAGTTAATATACCATGTTTTAAGCATTACTTACCCCCCAGTTTAGTCCACACTAAATCTGAAGTGGTTTTGACTGAGGCGACGCCATTTAAAAGATGTTCATTTCACCGCAATGGAATGCTAGCAGCATATTTTACGGCTACGCTGAGCAGCGTGTTTTTGCAGTAGCATCATTTCGACAGATATTCCGCTGCACTGTTCCATTGCAGTAGAATAAACATGTTCCGAGTGGCGTCGCCGCAGATGACACACACTTAGCACTTATTGTGGTCAACACCGGTAAGTAATGCCTGGAAACATGGTATTAACATGCCTATATGCTACCTGTGTGCAAAGTATGAACATAGAGAAACGAGAATTCAAGCAAGAAGAATTGCGCACACCTCGTGCCCCGATTTTTACAACACTCAGTAGGTGCCCTAAATACTGCATTGTCATGCAGCTTTGACACTCGCTAAATTGCATTGGGTCTTGTGAGCCACGCGTACTCTGAGAGTGGTTTCGCCTGTGCCTGTGCTATCTGGTGGTGGATAATGATAGTACCACTGTTCCGGTACTGTGGCCTGTGTGATTGGGTGGCGTGCTTTTGGGTCACTCCAGACAATCTCGAGGTCATGATGACACGAAATCTCATCTTCAGCAGTTATTCCACCAGAGGGTCTGGATGTTGCGATAGCACTTATGATAAGACATTCTGCTCTGGACACAGGTTTGTTCGATTGCATGCAGATGATGCTAGACACTTTCTTCCAGCCATAGGTCTCACTTTGGCAGGGTGTGTCATGACAAGCACATCCTGCCAGACATTCGTGCGATGTGCATGTAGGTGTAACATTGCAGCTGTAACTATCAACTCACTGCTTCAATGGTGGGAGTGCAAGTTTACGCCAAGTTTGTGTTGCATCTTGTGGTGGTTAAATGCGCAATATGACGTGACAGAAAAAATTGGGTGAGGAAGGCTGCGCTACTGTGTTAATAATTTTCAGAGCAGAGCAGCATGCATTGTCTCGCAGATCAGATACACAAGATTTCACTTTGTATTGTGCTTAATATGAAGTTCGCATGCAAAGTTTGTTATTCACTTGTGAAGGAGATGGGAGGCATTCGATTCAACCTAATTATGGCCGAAGCATGGCACGGATCATTTTGCATAGGTACTGTGCCACAGATTTGAATGCAGTAGGAATGATGAAGCAGAATGCTCTGAGAGCGTGGCAGTGACAGCATTTGATTACCAGTCACTCTGTTCGTAGAAGGTGCATTCGAAAACTTTGTGGGGAAATAATCACGTGGACATGCTGCTTAATACCACACACATGGCTCACCTCTCTTAAATTATGCTAAAGGGCCCATTTAACCGGTGCAGAATCTAAAAAAGGGGGAATTGGTACCTTTGGGAAGGAGACTTCCATGGCACTCCCTCCTCGAAACTTACGAGTGGGATTAGAGGTACTTTGAAGCGCTTTGCAAGTAGGGTGTGAAATATTTGTGGTATTTATAGTAGATTGCATAATCAAACTTCTAGCAGAAAATTCTCATTGGATAAATGGTTATAACCCTGAATACGTGTTTCATTGTACCTTACTTCTGCAACGCAACCTGCAGCTCACCAGCCGATGCTGTCCCTTTGAATGCTTATGTGCAGCTATTCTCGGTGCAATAAGCCAAAGTTGGGCCTTTATATCAATGGACAGAAACAGAATAAGTACAGACAGTCGTAATGTGACGTGAGCTGCAGGCAGTTAAGAATTAATTCTGGGAGCTTGAAGTATCTGTTGTATTGCCAAAGTGAGTACCTGGCAGAGAAGCGAGAAGATGAGGGCTTTGCAGAAACCCGAAGAACAGCACACCGTGTGTTTAAGCATCTAGGGAAGTTGTTAAATGTGGAAGAGACACTAAACTGCCAGATTAGTGATCGAAATGCACTGATGAGTACGTTAATATGTGCACGTTTCACGCACCAGTTATTGTGTAGCTCTTTGTTTGAAGTCATCCCTAGGTAATACGATTGCTTTGGTACATTAAACTCAAGGACTTAATTTGATTTTGACACCATTGTCTCTGCTGTTTCCGTGTTGGTTGAATTACCACATGGCCAGCTCCTCCTCATTCCACTTCCAAGTTTCCGTCCAATAGCTTCTGTGTGAGCTTCAGTGTATGAGCTTTTCCAGAGATACTGACTGTCACGAAAGAGCGCGTAATCAAAGTGCGCGCGGCGTGTCATGCAAGACAGCGAAAGAAACACGCCGGGTCCGCGGCAGCATCAACAGAGGTGGAGAGCGCATACGCCTCAAACAGGCGATGCGACCAACGGCGTCTAGACGTCTAGAAGAGAGAGCGTAGGCACCGAGGCTCTTACCCGGCGAGTCTAGAGAGAAAGACATTACTAGACATTGATCCTGATGGCGCGCGCTCACGCGCGCCATCAGGATCAATGTCTAGTCAGTCAGCACCCCCCCTTGACGACGCTCCAACAGCGGCAGTCGAAGATGCGAAAATTGGCTAGAAGATTATCAGGCTTTGAGCATGCTACGGGATCACGACTCCAACCGAAGGTTCGAGAAAGACCGTCGAAGGCTACAAAAAGTGGCGTGTGAGAATCAGAGGAGTTCAGACCGCTCCGGTAAAGAGATGTAATGTGAAGACAGACCGTCAGCGGAAGAAGGGGACTCCCCGGCAAGCTAGTCGACGAGTTCATCGAGCGTCTGCATTTCTGGAAGAAGTTCCTTCTTCGAGATTTGCCCCGAGCTATGCCGAGAGAAGATCGTCGACTATGCACGGCCAGCACGATAAGTGCAAAATGGCACTGAGTGTTTCTATTCATGTGTGT